>NW_025110962.1:600000-844412 GCF_015476425.1 Leptopilina heterotoma | reverse complement strand
TTTCTGCAAAGAACCCTTTTTGTGCGAATAAAGAAAAAATATTTTTTTCGACTTTTTTTTGTAAACGTGACAAAAATAGGCTGAAAAATTTGCGGTTTTTGAGGGGTTTTCGCCAACTTTAAATGCTCTAACTTTGTCCCTAATTATCCGTTTTGACTCAGACTTGGTTCGCCAGGCTCGTGAGGACTTTCTGCAATGAACCCTCTTTGTGCGAATTCTGTAAAACAAATTTTTATTCCTTTTTTTGCAAAAAACCTTTTTAAAAATTTTTTTTTTTTCAATAGTCAAAATTTAAATTGCTCTAACTTTCTCCCTAATTATCCAATTCTGCCCAATTTTTTGGATTTACACTCCAGAAGAGTATATAAACTTAGAACTATAAGGGCGTCATGAAGAAAAAATTTTTTGCATTTTTTTTCTTGCTAAATTTGCACACATATTTTTCTTTTTAATAAATTTTTTGGAATTTTTGCTCTAACTTTGTCCCTAATTACCACATTCGCTCATTTTTTTCCTACACACTTCTGATTTGTTTAGAAAGCCAAATTTTTTTCGGCAACGTGAAAAAAAATTTTTTTCTTAATTTTTATCAACTTTGAAAAAAATTTTCAAAACTTTTTTTTTTATTCTAAAATCACTTCTGGTGAGTCCCAGAGATGCTCCAGTTCAAAGGATTTTAAAAAATATCATTTAGGTAAAAAAAAAAAAATTTCGGAAAAATTTCGAAAAATGACGTCATAACTGTCAAAATTGCCCAGAAATGGGTCCTTGATCAGGCCATTTTTGAAATGCAAAAATGCACTTAACGTATACCCATCTTTAAATTGCTATAACTTTTTTCTAATTATCCGATTCGGCTGAGCCTACATTTTTCTGACTCGTTAGGAGTTTCTGAAAAAAATTTCTTTTGGGGAAAATTCTGTAAACACATTTTTTAAGGAGTTTTTTTGTAAAACATGCCAAAAATTGGCGTTTTTTCAACCCTTAAATTTTCGGTTGTTTTGGAGCGTTTTTTGGACACTTCGCCATTTTTAAATTGCTATAACTTTTTTTCTAATCATCTGTTTTGACTCAGCCCACGTTTTTCTGACTCGTTAGGACTTTCTGCAAAGAACCCTTTTTGTGCGAATAAAGAAAAAATATTTTTTTCGACTTTTTTTTGTAAAACGTGACAAAAATAGGCTGAAAAATTTGCGGTTTTTGAGGGGTTTTCGCCAACTTTAAAATGCTCTAACTTTGTCCCTAATTATCCGTTTTGACTCAGACTTGGTTCGCCAGGCTCGTGAGGACTTTCTGCAATGAACCCTCTTTGTGCGAATTCTGTAAAACAAATTTTTATTCCTTTTTTTTGCAAAAAACCTTTTTAAAAATTTTTTTTTTTTTCAATAGTCAAAATTTAAATTGCTCTAACTTTCTCCCTAATTATCCAATTCTGCCCAATTTTTTGGATTTACACTCCAGAAGAGTATATAAACTTAGAACTATAAGGGCGTCATGAAGAAAAAATTTTTTGCATTTTTTTTCTTGCTAAATTTGCACACATATTTTTTCTTTTTAATAAATTTTTTGGAATTTTTGCTCTAACTTTGTCCCTAATTACCACATTCGGCTCATTTTTTTCCTACACACTTCTGATTTGTTTAGAAAGCCAAATTTTTTTCGGCAACGTGAAAAAAAATTTTTTTCTTAATTTTTATCAACTTTGAAAAAAATTTTTCAAAACTTTTTTTTTATTCTAAAATCACTTCTGGTGAGTCCCAGAGATGCTCCAGTTCAAAGGATTTTAAAAAATATCATTTAGGTAAAAAAAAAAAAATTTCGGAAAAATTTCGAAAAATGACGTCATAACTGTCAAAATTGCCCAGAAATGGGTCCTTGATCAGGCCATTTTTGAAATGCAAAAATGCACTTAACGTATACCCATCTTTAAATTGCTATAACTTTTTTTCTAATTATCCGATTCGGCTGAGCCTACATTTTTCTGACTCGTTAGGAGTTTCTGAAAAAAATTTCTTTTGGGGAAAATTCTGTAAACACATTTTTTAAGGAGTTTTTTTGTAAAACATGCCAAAAATTGGCGTTTTTTCAACCCTTAAATTTTCGGTTGTTTTGGAGCGTTTTTTGGACACTTCGCCATTTTTAAATTGCTATAACTTTTTTTCTAATCATCTGTTTTGACTCAGCCCACGTTTTTCTGACTCGTTAGGACTTTCTGCAAAGAACCCTTTTTGTGCGAATAAAGAAAAAATATTTTTTTCGACTTTTTTTTGTAAAACGTGACAAAAATAGGCTGAAAAATTTGCGGTTTTTGAGGGGTTTTCGCCAACTTTAAAATGCTCTAACTTTGTCCCTAATTATCCGTTTTGACTCAGACTTGGTTCGCCAGGCTCGTGAGGACTTTCTGCAATGAACCCTCTTTGTGCGAATTCTGTAAAACAAATTTTTATTCCTTTTTTTTGCAAAAAACCTTTTTAAAAATTTTTTTTTTTTCAATAGTCAAAATTTAAATTGCTCTAACTTTCTCCCTAATTATCCAATTCTGCCCAATTTTTTGGATTTACACTCCAGAAGAGTATATAAACTTAGAACTATAAGGGCGTCATGAAGAAAAAATTTTTTGCATTTTTTTTCTTGCTAAATTTGCACACATATTTTTTCTTTTTAATAAATTTTTTGGAATTTTTGCTCTAACTTTGTCCCTAATTACCACATTCGGCTCATTTTTTTCCTACACACTTCTGATTTGTTTAGAAAGCCAAATTTTTTTCGGCAACGTGAAAAAAAATTTTTTTCTTAATTTTTATCAACTTTGAAAAAAATTTTTCAAAACTTTTTTTTTATTCTAAAATCACTTCTGGTGAGTCCCAGAGATGCTCCAGTTCAAAGGATTTTAAAAAATATCATTTAGGTAAAAAAAAAAAAAATTTCGGAAAAATTTCGAAAAATGACGTCATAACTGTCAAAATTGCCCAGAAATGGGTCCTTGATCAGGCCATTTTTGAAATGCAAAAATGCACTTAACGTATACCCATCTTTAAATTGCTATAACTTTTTTTCTAATTATCCGATTCGGCTGAGCCTACATTTTTCTGACTCGTTAGGAGTTTCTGAAAAAAATTTCTTTTGGGGAAAATTCTGTAAACACATTTTTTAAGGAGTTTTTTTGTAAAACATGCCAAAAATTGGCGTTTTTTCAACCCTTAAATTTTCGGTTGTTTTGGAGCGTTTTTTGGACACTTCGCCATTTTTAAATTGCTATAACTTTTTTTCTAATCATCTGTTTTGACTCAGCCCACGTTTTTCTGACTCGTTAGGACTTTCTGCAAAGAACCCTTTTTGTGCGAATAAAGAAAAAATATTTTTTTCGACTTTTTTTTGTAAAACGTGACAAAAATAGGCTGAAAAATTTGCGGTTTTTGAGGGGTTTTCGCCAACTTTAAAATGCTCTAACTTTGTCCCTAATTATCCGTTTTGACTCAGACTTGGTTCGCCAGGCTCGTGAGGACTTTCTGCAATGAACCCTCTTTGTGCGAATTCTGTAAAACAAATTTTTATTCCTTTTTTTTGCAAAAAACCTTTTTAAAAATTTTTTTTTTTTCAATAGTCAAAATTTAAATTGCTCTAACTTTCTCCCTAATTATCCAATTCTGCCCAATTTTTTGGATTTACACTCCAGAAGAGTATATAAACTTAGAACTATAAGGGCGTCATGAAGAAAAAATTTTTTGCATTTTTTTTCTTGCTAAATTTGCACACATATTTTTTCTTTTTAATAAATTTTTTGGAATTTTTGCTCTAACTTTGTCCCTAATTACCACATTCGGCTCATTTTTTTCCTACACACTTCTGATTTGTTTAGAAAGCCAAATTTTTTTCGGCAACGTGAAAAAAAAATTTTTTTCTTAATTTTTATCAACTTTGAAAAAAATTTTTCAAAACTTTTTTTTTATTCTAAAATCACTTCTGGTGAGTCCCAGAGATGCTCCAGTTCAAAGGATTTTAAAAAATATCATTTAGGTAAAAAAAAAAAAATTTCGGAAAAATTTCGAAAAATGACGTCATAACTGTCAAAATTGCCCAGAAATGGGTCCTTGATCAGGCCATTTTTGAAATGCAAAAATGCACTTAACGTATACCCATCTTTAAATTGCTATAACTTTTTTTCTAATTATCCGATTCGGCTGAGCCTACATTTTTCTGACTCGTTAGGAGTTTCTGAAAAAAATTTCTTTTGGGGAAAATTCTGTAAACACATTTTTTAAGGAGTTTTTTTGTAAAACATGCCAAAAATTGGCGTTTTTTCAACCCTTAAATTTTCGGTTGTTTTGGAGCGTTTTTTGGACACTTCGCCATTTTTAAATTGCTATAACTTTTTTTCTAATCATCTGTTTTGACTCAGCCCACGTTTTTCTGACTCGTTAGGACTTTCTGCAAAGAACCCTTTTTGTGCGAATAAAGAAAAAATATTTTTTTCGACTTTTTTTTGTAAAACGTGACAAAAATAGGCTGAAAAATTTGCGGTTTTTGAGGGGTTTTCGCCAACTTTAAAATGCTCTAACTTTGTCCCTAATTATCCGTTTTGACTCAGACTTGGTTCGCCAGGCTCGTGAGGACTTTCTGCAATGAACCCTCTTTGTGCGAATTCTGTAAAACAAATTTTTATTCCTTTTTTTTGCAAAAAACCTTTTTAAAAATTTTTTTTTTTTCAATAGTCAAAATTTAAATTGCTCTAACTTTCTCCCTAATTATCCAATTCTGCCCAATTTTTTGGATTTACACTCCAGAAGAGTATATAAACTTAGAACTATAAGGGCGTCATGAAGAAAAAATTTTTTGCATTTTTTTTCTTGCTAAATTTGCACACATATTTTTTCTTTTTAATAAATTTTTTGGAATTTTTGCTCTAACTTTGTCCCTAATTACCACATTCGGCTCATTTTTTTCCTACACACTTCTGATTTGTTTAGAAAGCCAAATTTTTTTCGGCAACGTGAAAAAAAATTTTTTTCTTAATTTTTATCAACTTTGAAAAAAATTTTTCAAAACTTTTTTTTTATTCTAAAATCACTTCTGGTGAGTCCCAGAGATGCTCCAGTTCAAAGGATTTTAAAAAATATCATTTAGGTAAAAAAAAAAAAATTTCGGAAAAATTTCGAAAAATGACGTCATAACTGTCAAAATTGCCCAGAAATGGGTCCTTGATCAGGCCATTTTTGAAATGCAAAAATGCACTTAACGTATACCCATCTTTAAATTGCTATAACTTTTTTTCTAATTATCCGATTCGGCTGAGCCTACATTTTTCTGACTCGTTAGGAGTTTCTGAAAAAAATTTCTTTTGGGGAAAATTCTGTAAACACATTTTTTAAGGAGTTTTTTTGTAAAACATGCCAAAAATTGGCGTTTTTTCAACCCTTAAATTTTCGGTTGTTTTGGAGCGTTTTTTGGACACTTCGCCATTTTTAAATTGCTATAACTTTTTTTCTAATCATCTGTTTTGACTCAGCCCACGTTTTTCTGACTCGTTAGGACTTTCTGCAAAGAACCCTTTTTGTGCGAATAAAGAAAAAATATTTTTTTCGACTTTTTTTTGTAAAACGTGACAAAAATAGGCTGAAAAATTTGCGGTTTTTGAGGGGTTTTCGCCAACTTTAAAATGCTCTAACTTTGTCCCTAATTATCCGTTTTGACTCAGACTTGGTTCGCCAGGCTCGTGAGGACTTTCTGCAATGAACCCTCTTTGTGCGAATTCTGTAAAACAAATTTTTATTCCTTTTTTTTGCAAAAAACCTTTTTAAAAATTTTTTTTTTTTCAATAGTCAAAATTTAAATTGCTCTAACTTTCTCCCTAATTATCCAATTCTGCCCAATTTTTTGGATTTACACTCCAGAAGAGTATATAAACTTAGAACTATAAGGGCGTCATGAAGAAAAAATTTTTTGCATTTTTTTTCTTGCTAAATTTGCACACATATTTTTTCTTTTTAATAAATTTTTTGGAATTTTTGCTCTAACTTTGTCCCTAATTACCACATTCGGCTCATTTTTTTCCTACACACTTCTGATTTGTTTAGAAAGCCAAATTTTTTTCGGCAACGTGAAAAAAAATTTTTTTCTTAATTTTTATCAACTTTGAAAAAAATTTTTCAAAACTTTTTTTTTATTCTAAAATCACTTCTGGTGAGTCCCAGAGATGCTCCAGTTCAAAGGATTTTAAAAAATATCATTTAGGTAAAAAAAAAAAAATTTCGGAAAAATTTCGAAAAATGACGTCATAACTGTCAAAATTGCCCAGAAATGGGTCCTTGATCAGGCCATTTTTGAAATGCAAAAATGCACTTAACGTATACCCATCTTTAAATTGCTATAACTTTTTTTCTAATTATCCGATTCGGCTGAGCCTACATTTTTCTGACTCGTTAGGAGTTTCTGAAAAAAATTTCTTTTGGGGAAAATTCTGTAAACACATTTTTTAAGGAGTTTTTTTGTAAAACATGCCAAAAATTGGCGTTTTTTCAACCCTTAAATTTTCGGTTGTTTTGGAGCGTTTTTTGGACACTTCGCCATTTTTAAATTGCTATAACTTTTTTTCTAATCATCTGTTTTGACTCAGCCCACGTTTTTCTGACTCGTTAGGACTTTCTGCAAAGAACCCTTTTTGTGCGAATAAAGAAAAAATATTTTTTTCGACTTTTTTTTGTAAAACGTGACAAAAATAGGCTGAAAAATTTGCGGTTTTTGAGGGGTTTTCGCCAACTTTAAAATGCTCTAACTTTGTCCCTAATTATCCGTTTTGACTCAGACTTGGTTCGCCAGGCTCGTGAGGACTTTCTGCAATGAACCCTCTTTGTGCGAATTCTGTAAAACAAATTTTTATTCCTTTTTTTTGCAAAAAACCTTTTTAAAAATTTTTTTTTTTTCAATAGTCAAAATTTAAATTGCTCTAACTTTCTCCCTAATTATCCAATTCTGCCCAATTTTTTGGATTTACACTCCAGAAGAGTATATAAACTTAGAACTATAAGGGCGTCATGAAGAAAAAATTTTTTGCATTTTTTTTCTTGCTAAATTTGCACACATATTTTTTCTTTTTAATAAATTTTTTGGAATTTTTGCTCTAACTTTGTCCCTAATTACCACATTCGGCTCATTTTTTTCCTACACACTTCTGATTTGTTTAGAAAGCCAAATTTTTTTCGGCAACGTGAAAAAAAATTTTTTTCTTAATTTTTATCAACTTTGAAAAAAATTTTTCAAAACTTTTTTTTTATTCTAAAATCACTTCTGGTGAGTCCCAGAGATGCTCCAGTTCAAAGGATTTTAAAAAATATCATTTAGGTAAAAAAAAAAAAAATTTCGGAAAAATTTCGAAAAATGACGTCATAACTGTCAAAATTGCCCAGAAATGGGTCCTTGATCAGGCCATTTTTGAAATGCAAAAATGCACTTAACGTATACCCATCTTTAAATTGCTATAACTTTTTTTCTAATTATCCGATTCGGCTGAGCCTACATTTTTCTGACTCGTTAGGAGTTTCTGAAAAAAATTTCTTTTGGGGAAAATTCTGTAAACACATTTTTTAAGGAGTTTTTTTGTAAAACATGCCAAAAATTGGCGTTTTTTCAACCCTTAAATTTTCGGTTGTTTTGGAGCGTTTTTTGGACACTTCGCCATTTTTAAATTGCTATAACTTTTTTTCTAATCATCTGTTTTGACTCAGCCCACGTTTTTCTGACTCGTTAGGACTTTCTGCAAAGAACCCTTTTTGTGCGAATAAAGAAAAAATATTTTTTTCGACTTTTTTTTGTAAAACGTGACAAAAATAGGCTGAAAAATTTGCGGTTTTTGAGGGGTTTTCGCCAACTTTAAAATGCTCTAACTTTGTCCCTAATTATCCGTTTTGACTCAGACTTGGTTCGCCAGGCTCGTGAGGACTTTCTGCAATGAACCCTCTTTGTGCGAATTCTGTAAAACAAATTTTTATTCCTTTTTTTTGCAAAAAACCTTTTTAAAAATTTTTTTTTTTTCAATAGTCAAAATTTAAATTGCTCTAACTTTCTCCCTAATTATCCAATTCTGCCCAATTTTTTGGATTTACACTCCAGAAGAGTATATAAACTTAGAACTATAAGGGCGTCATGAAGAAAAAATTTTTTGCATTTTTTTTCTTGCTAAATTTGCACACATATTTTTTCTTTTTAATAAATTTTTTGGAATTTTTGCTCTAACTTTGTCCCTAATTACCACATTCGGCTCATTTTTTTCCTACACACTTCTGATTTGTTTAGAAAGCCAAATTTTTTTCGGCAACGTGAAAAAAAATTTTTTTCTTAATTTTTATCAACTTTGAAAAAAATTTTTCAAAACTTTTTTTTTATTCTAAAATCACTTCTGGTGAGTCCCAGAGATGCTCCAGTTCAAAGGATTTTAAAAAATATCATTTAGGTAAAAAAAAAAAAATTTCGGAAAAATTTCGAAAAATGACGTCATAACTGTCAAAATTGCCCAGAAATGGGTCCTTGATCAGGCCATTTTTGAAATGCAAAAATGCACTTAACGTATACCCATCTTTAAATTGCTATAACTTTTTTTCTAATTATCCGATTCGGCTGAGCCTACATTTTTCTGACTCGTTAGGAGTTTCTGAAAAAAATTTCTTTTGGGGAAAATTCTGTAAACACATTTTTTAAGGAGTTTTTTTGTAAAACATGCCAAAAATTGGCGTTTTTTCAACCCTTAAATTTTCGGTTGTTTTGGAGCGTTTTTTGGACACTTCGCCTATTTTTAAATTGCTATAACTTTTTTTCTAATCATCTGTTTTGACTCAGCCCACGTTTTTCTGACTCGTTAGGACTTTCTGCAAAGAACCCTTTTTGTGCGAATAAAGAAAAAATATTTTTTTCGACTTTTTTTTGTAAAACGTGACAAAAATAGGCTGAAAAATTTGCGGTTTTTGAGGGGTTTTCGCCAACTTTAAAATGCTCTAACTTTGTCCCTAATTATCCGTTTTGACTCAGACTTGGTTCGCCAGGCTCGTGAGGACTTTCTGCAATGAACCCTCTTTGTGCGAATTCTGTAAAACAAATTTTTATTCCTTTTTTTTGCAAAAAAACCTTTTTAAAAATTTTTTTTTTTTCAATAGTCAAAATTTAAATTGCTCTAACTTTCTCCCTAATTATCCAATTCTGCCCAATTTTTTGGATTTACACTCCAGAAGAGTATATAAACTTAGAACTATAAGGGCGTCATGAAGAAAAAATTTTTTGCATTTTTTTTCTTGCTAAATTTGCACACATATTTTTTCTTTTTAATAAATTTTTTGGAATTTTTGCTCTAACTTTGTCCCTAATTACCACATTCGGCTCATTTTTTTCCTACACACTTCTGATTTGTTTAGAAAGCCAAATTTTTTTCGGCAACGTGAAAAAAAATTTTTTTCTTAATTTTTATCAACTTTGAAAAAAATTTTTCAAAACTTTTTTTTTATTCTAAAATCACTTCTGGTGAGTCCCAGAGATGCTCCAGTTCAAAGGATTTTAAAAAATATCATTTAGGTAAAAAAAAAAAAATTTCGGAAAAATTTCGAAAAATGACGTCATAACTGTCAAAATTGCCCAGAAATGGGTCCTTGATCAGGCCATTTTTGAAATGCAAAAATGCACTTAACGTATACCCATCTTTAAATTGCTATAACTTTTTTTCTAATTATCCGATTCGGCTGAGCCTACATTTTTCTGACTCGTTAGGAGTTTCTGAAAAAAATTTCTTTTGGGGAAAATTCTGTAAACACATTTTTTAAGGAGTTTTTTTGTAAAACATGCCAAAAATTGGCGTTTTTTCAACCCTTAAATTTTCGGTTGTTTTGGAGCGTTTTTTGGACACTTCGCCATTTTTAAATTGCTATAACTTTTTTTCTAATCATCTGTTTTGACTCAGCCCACGTTTTTCTGACTCGTTAGGACTTTCTGCAAAGAACCCTTTTTGTGCGAATAAAGAAAAAATATTTTTTTCGACTTTTTTTTGTAAAACGTGACAAAAATAGGCTGAAAAATTTGCGGTTTTTGAGGGGTTTTCGCCAACTTTAAAATGCTCTAACTTTGTCCCTAATTATCCGTTTTGACTCAGACTTGGTTCGCCAGGCTCGTGAGGACTTTCTGCAATGAACCCTCTTTGTGCGAATTCTGTAAAACAAATTTTTATTCCTTTTTTTTGCAAAAAACCTTTTTAAAAATTTTTTTTTTTTCAATAGTCAAAATTTAAATTGCTCTAACTTTCTCCCTAATTATCCAATTCTGCCCAATTTTTTGGATTTACACTCCAGAAGAGTATATAAACTTAGAACTATAAGGGCGTCATGAAGAAAAAATTTTTTGCATTTTTTTTCTTGCTAAATTTGCACACATATTTTTTCTTTTTAATAAATTTTTTGGAATTTTTGCTCTAACTTTGTCCCTAATTACCACATTCGGCTCATTTTTTTCCTACACACTTCTGATTTGTTTAGAAAGCCAAATTTTTTTCGGCAACGTGAAAAAAAATTTTTTTCTTAATTTTTATCAACTTTGAAAAAAATTTTTCAAAACTTTTTTTTTATTCTAAAATCACTTCTGGTGAGTCCCAGAGATGCTCCAGTTCAAAGGATTTTAAAAAATATCATTTAGGTAAAAAAAAAAAAATTTCGGAAAAATTTCGAAAAATGACGTCATAACTGTCAAAATTGCCCAGAAATGGGTCCTTGATCAGGCCATTTTTGAAATGCAAAAATGCACTTAACGTATACCCATCTTTAAATTGCTATAACTTTTTTTCTAATTATCCGATTCGGCTGAGCCTACATTTTTCTGACTCGTTAGGAGTTTCTGAAAAAAATTTCTTTTGGGGAAAATTCTGTAAACACATTTTTTAAGGAGTTTTTTTTGTAAAACATGCCAAAAATTGGCGTTTTTTCAACCCTTAAATTTTCGGTTGTTTTGGAGCGTTTTTTGGACACTTCGCCATTTTTAAATTGCTATAACTTTTTTTCTAATCATCTGTTTTGACTCAGCCCACGTTTTTCTGACTCGTTAGGACTTTCTGCAAAGAACCCTTTTTGTGCGAATAAAGAAAAAATATTTTTTTCGACTTTTTTTTGTAAAACGTGACAAAAATAGGCTGAAAAATTTGCGGTTTTTGAGGGGTTTTCGCCAACTTTAAAATGCTCTAACTTTGTCCCTAATTATCCGTTTTGACTCAGACTTGGTTCGCCAGGCTCGTGAGGACTTTCTGCAATGAACCCTCTTTGTGCGAATTCTGTAAAACAAATTTTTATTCCTTTTTTTTGCAAAAAACCTTTTTAAAAATTTTTTTTTTTTCAATAGTCAAAATTTAAATTGCTCTAACTTTCTCCCTAATTATCCAATTCTGCCCAATTTTTTGGATTTACACTCCAGAAGAGTATATAAACTTAGAACTATAAGGGCGTCATGAAGAAAAAATTTTTTGCATTTTTTTTCTTGCTAAATTTGCACACATATTTTTTCTTTTTAATAAATTTTTTGGAATTTTTGCTCTAACTTTGTCCCTAATTACCACATTCGGCTCATTTTTTTCCTACACACTTCTGATTTGTTTAGAAAGCCAAATTTTTTTCGGCAACGTGAAAAAAAATTTTTTTCTTAATTTTTATCAACTTTGAAAAAAATTTTTCAAAACTTTTTTTTTATTCTAAAATCACTTCTGGTGAGTCCCAGAGATGCTCCAGTTCAAAGGATTTTAAAAAATATCATTTAGGTAAAAAAAAAAAAATTTCGGAAAAATTTCGAAAAATGACGTCATAACTGTCAAAATTGCCCAGAAATGGGTCCTTGATCAGGCCATTTTTGAAATGCAAAAATGCACTTAACGTATACCCATCTTTAAATTGCTATAACTTTTTTTCTAATTATCCGATTCGGCTGAGCCTACATTTTTCTGACTCGTTAGGAGTTTCTGAAAAAAATTTCTTTTGGGGAAAATTCTGTAAACACATTTTTTAAGGAGTTTTTTTGTAAAACATGCCAAAAATTGGCGTTTTTTCAACCCTTAAATTTTCGGTTGTTTTGGAGCGTTTTTTGGACACTTCGCCATTTTTAAATTGCTATAACTTTTTTTCTAATCATCTGTTTTGACTCAGCCCACGTTTTTCTGACTCGTTAGGACTTTCTGCAAAGAACCCTTTTTGTGCGAATAAAGAAAAAATATTTTTTTCGACTTTTTTTTGTAAAACGTGACAAAAATAGGCTGAAAAATTTGCGGTTTTTGAGGGGTTTTCGCCAACTTTAAAATGCTCTAACTTTGTCCCTAATTATCCGTTTTGACTCAGACTTGGTTCGCCAGGCTCGTGAGGACTTTCTGCAATGAACCCTCTTTGTGCGAATTCTGTAAAACAAATTTTTATTCCTTTTTTTTGCAAAAAACCTTTTTAAAAATTTTTTTTTTTTCAATAGTCAAAATTTAAATTGCTCTAACTTTCTCCCTAATTATCCAATTCTGCCCAATTTTTTGGATTTACACTCCAGAAGAGTATATAAACTTAGAACTATAAGGGCGTCATGAAGAAAAAATTTTTTGCATTTTTTTTCTTGCTAAATTTGCACACATATTTTTTCTTTTTAATAAATTTTTTGGAATTTTTGCTCTAACTTTGTCCCTAATTACCACATTCGGCTCATTTTTTTCCTACACACTTCTGATTTGTTTAGAAAGCCAAATTTTTTTCGGCAACGTGAAAAAAAATTTTTTTCTTAATTTTTATCAACTTTGAAAAAAATTTTTCAAAACTTTTTTTTTATTCTAAAATCACTTCTGGTGAGTCCCAGAGATGCTCCAGTTCAAAGGATTTTAAAAAATATCATTTAGGTAAAAAAAAAAAAATTTCGGAAAAATTTCGAAAAATGACGTCATAACTGTCAAAATTGCCCAGAAATGGGTCCTTGATCAGGCCATTTTTGAAATGCAAAAATGCACTTAACGTATACCCATCTTTAAATTGCTATAACTTTTTTTCTAATTATCCGATTCGGCTGAGCCTACATTTTTCTGACTCGTTAGGAGTTTCTGAAAAAAATTTCTTTTGGGGAAAATTCTGTAAACACATTTTTTAAGGAGTTTTTTTGTAAAACATGCCAAAAATTGGCGTTTTTTCAACCCTTAAATTTTCGGTTGTTTTGGAGCGTTTTTTGGACACTTCGCCATTTTTAAATTGCTATAACTTTTTTTCTAATCATCTGTTTTGACTCAGCCCACGTTTTTCTGACTCGTTAGGACTTTCTGCAAAGAACCCTTTTTGTGCGAATAAAGAAAAAATATTTTTTTCGACTTTTTTTTGTAAAACGTGACAAAAATAGGCTGAAAAATTTGCGGTTTTTGAGGGGTTTTCGCCAACTTTAAAATGCTCTAACTTTGTCCCTAATTATCCGTTTTGACTCAGACTTGGTTCGCCAGGCTCGTGAGGACTTTCTGCAATGAACCCTCTTTGTGCGAATTCTGTAAAACAAATTTTTATTCCTTTTTTTTGCAAAAAACCTTTTTAAAAATTTTTTTTTTTTCAATAGTCAAAATTTAAATTGCTCTAACTTTCTCCCTAATTATCCAATTCTGCCCAATTTTTTGGATTTACACTCCAGAAGAGTATATAAACTTAGAACTATAAGGGCGTCATGAAGAAAAAATTTTTTGCATTTTTTTTCTTGCTAAATTTGCACACATATTTTTTCTTTTTAATAAATTTTTTGGAATTTTTGCTCTAACTTTGTCCCTAATTACCACATTCGGCTCATTTTTTTCCTACACACTTCTGATTTGTTTAGAAAGCCAAATTTTTTTCGGCAACGTGAAAAAAAATTTTTTTCTTAATTTTTATCAACTTTGAAAAAAATTTTTCAAAACTTTTTTTTTATTCTAAAATCACTTCTGGTGAGTCCCAGAGATGCTCCAGTTCAAAGGATTTTAAAAAATATCATTTAGGTAAAAAAAAAAAAATTTCGGAAAAATTTCGAAAAATGACGTCATAACTGTCAAAATTGCCCAGAAATGGGTCCTTGATCAGGCCATTTTTGAAATGCAAAAATGCACTTAACGTATACCCATCTTTAAATTGCTATAACTTTTTTTCTAATTATCCGATTCGGCTGAGCCTACATTTTTCTGACTCGTTAGGAGTTTCTGAAAAAAATTTCTTTTGGGGAAAATTCTGTAAACACATTTTTTAAGGAGTTTTTTTGTAAAACATGCCAAAAATTGGCGTTTTTTCAACCCTTAAATTTTCGGTTGTTTTGGAGCGTTTTTTGGACACTTCGCCATTTTTAAATTGCTATAACTTTTTTTCTAATCATCTGTTTTGACTCAGCCCACGTTTTTCTGACTCGTTAGGACTTTCTGCAAAGAACCCTTTTTGTGCGAATAAAGAAAAAATATTTTTTTCGACTTTTTTTTGTAAAACGTGACAAAAATAGGCTGAAAAATTTGCGGTTTTTGAGGGGTTTTCGCCAACTTTAAAATGCTCTAACTTTGTCCCTAATTATCCGTTTTGACTCAGACTTGGTTCGCCAGGCTCGTGAGGACTTTCTGCAATGAACCCTCTTTGTGCGAATTCTGTAAAACAAATTTTTATTCCTTTTTTTTGCAAAAAACCTTTTTAAAAATTTTTTTTTTTTCAATAGTCAAAATTTAAATTGCTCTAACTTTCTCCCTAATTATCCAATTCTGCCCAATTTTTTGGATTTACACTCCAGAAGAGTATATAAACTTAGAACTATAAGGGCGTCATGAAGAAAAAATTTTTTGCATTTTTTTTCTTGCTAAATTTGCACACATATTTTTTCTTTTTAATAAATTTTTTGGAATTTTTGCTCTAACTTTGTCCCTAATTACCACATTCGGCTCATTTTTTTCCTACACACTTCTGATTTGTTTAGAAAGCCAAATTTTTTTCGGCAACGTGAAAAAAAATTTTTTTCTTAATTTTTATCAACTTTGAAAAAAATTTTTCAAAACTTTTTTTTTATTCTAAAATCACTTCTGGTGAGTCCCAGAGATGCTCCAGTTCAAAGGATTTTAAAAAATATCATTTAGGTAAAAAAAAAAAAATTTCGGAAAAATTTCGAAAAATGACGTCATAACTGTCAAAATTGCCCAGAAATGGGTCCTTGATCAGGCCATTTTTGAAATGCAAAAATGCACTTAACGTATACCCATCTTTAAATTGCTATAACTTTTTTTCTAATTATCCGATTCGGCTGAGCCTACATTTTTCTGACTCGTTAGGAGTTTCTGAAAAAAATTTCTTTTGGGGAAAATTCTGTAAACACATTTTTTAAGGAGTTTTTTTGTAAAACATGCCAAAAATTGGCGTTTTTTCAACCCTTAAATTTTCGGTTGTTTTGGAGCGTTTTTTGGACACTTCGCCATTTTTAAATTGCTATAACTTTTTTTCTAATCATCTGTTTTGACTCAGCCCACGTTTTTCTGACTCGTTAGGACTTTCTGCAAAGAACCCTTTTTGTGCGAATAAAGAAAAAATATTTTTTTCGACTTTTTTTTGTAAAACGTGACAAAAATAGGCTGAAAAATTTGTGGTTTTTGAGGGGTTTTCGCCAACTTTAAAATGCTCTAACTTTGTCCCTAATTACCCAATTCTGCCCATTTTTTTGGATTTACATGTAAAAATTATGTTCGGTCAAATTTTTTTTTTTTTTTTTTTTTTTTTTTTAAGTTTTTTGGAAATTTTTTTTGTACTAATCTTTAATACACAGTTTAGTATTTCTTGTTAATAATGTACCTTTTTATGTTGCTTGACATGTTTTTTGCTGCAGAATTTTGACTTAATTTAATGGCTCTTTTTGACCGTATTTTGATCTGTTGGTAGAAGAATAGATCAAAATACACATAGATTTTGACGAAAAGTTTTAGGCCATTTTTTAGCCGCAGGTCAAAAATTATTCCAAATTTAACATAGATTTTGACGTATCGTGAAGGTATTTTTAAGAATCCTTTTGACATGTAGGTTAAAAAATTGTTCAAATGTCACATAAATTTTGACGTAATGTAACGGCCTTTATTCGACCCTCGTTTAACCTGTAGGACAAAAAATAAGTAATAAATTAAGTTATTAAATTATTAAATACATTAAATAATTCTCAATATATACTATTTTTATAAAATTTATAAAACGATTTAATTATAGAAACAAAAATTTTGATACAATTCTACGAAAACATTCAATTATTTTCATAAATAAAAAAATTTCATTTAGGAATTCAATTATTTTCGTCGCCGTATTTAAAATATTTCTAATACAATTTTAAATAAATTCCTTGAAAAATGCAATTATTATTAACACGGTAAATCGTTAGGTATTAAAATAACACAAAAAAAATTAAAATAATCCAATTTAGTGTTATTTCAACACCTAACGATTTAACGTGAAAAATTTTAATAAAACTTGAGGAAAGAATTCAATTTTAAAAAACATTTAATTACTCAATAAAATTTGTTGCTATAATTCAAATATTTTCATAAATAACATTTAATTCGTCGCAGGAAATCAATTATTTTCAAAAATGTTTAGTAATTCTGCAAAAGATTTTAATTAGTTTGATAAACAACAAAATTATTTCCATAAAATCAATTATTCTAAGGAATTTTAATAAAATTTTTTACCAAAATTCAGTTATTTTGATAAATATAAAAATTGTTCACAAGAATTCAATTCTTTTGAAAAATAATAAAATACTTTACAAAAATCAAATTATTTTTAAAATTTTTTAAAAATTCTCGTCAACACGGAGAGAAATTTATAGTAGTGGGTAACATAATTGTGGTTAGGGTGACCATCTTTAATGCTACGTATACAGACAGCTATCTAGATAGTCACCGTTACCATCAATATCATCAGGAGTAACATCTTGGTAGTACGGGGTAGCATAACTATATTTTTTTTAGCATCTGTGATGGTTGGCAGTAGCATAATGATAGTATCGTGTAACATCATCTTTTTAACATCAAAATCTGACTATCCATTTCTCTCAGTGAAGAATTAAATTATCTTTATAAATAGATACCTAGCTAAATTCTTCTCAAAAATTAAATAATTGTCGAAAATTTCGCATGAATTCAAATTGTTTTCAAAAATTATTATTTAAATTCTTTTCAAGAATTCAATTATTTTTAAAAGTTTTAAAAAAATTCTCTAAAAATTTTTCAATTATTTTCAAAAATTGTTATAAAATTCTTTAATATAATAAATTTCAGTTAAATATTCATTAAATTTTTTAAAAGAAATTCAATATTTTTAAAAATTATTAATAAAATTCTCGTAGAATTCAATTATTATTTTTTGCACTTTTAACTAACAATTCTGTAGAATAAATTGTTTTGAAAATGTTTAAATGAATAATAATTGAAGTAATTGATTTAAAGAAGAATTTTATTTGAAAATTATAAAAAATAATAATTGAATTGAAATGATGAAAATAATTTTAATTCTAATGAAAAAAAAAATAAAGACTAAATATTTATTTTAAATAAAACTATTGACGTTTTCGAATAATTTTACAATTAAAGAAATTCTTAAATTAATATAAATTAGAACATTTTTCTAAGTATCTAATAACTTTTGAGTGAATCAGAATATTCTTTAGGGTCAGGGAAAAAGTCAAAGTTCTGTCTAGAAATCAGGAAAAAGTCAGGGGAAAATAAATTAAAATTTTTGTGTTAAAACCTTATATTGAATATCATTGAATTGAAAAATTTTTTTTTTTATTTTTTTTCCCCCTCTTTTTGAGGAAGATACCCAGTAAACGAAAACTAATTGAAATGAATTAAAAAGAATTCACAAAGAGCTTTCGTGAATCCCGCTTTGTGACAAATACGAATTGGAGCCATGATGCAATTTTCCTGAATTCGTGAAACTGTATTGAACTTCCGAACCTTCTATCCGTACCAATTCACTGGACAAGTTTTGAGCCTTTAATTTTTTTCAATTCGTTAGCACGAATTCAATGCATTCCTTGGCCATTTCTTTCGAATGCGAATTCGTTTGGACAAATTGGTACATATTGAATTAAATTCAATTGAATATACAAAGAGCTTGAGTGAATCCCGCTTTGTGACAAATACGAATTGGAGCCTACCAAAAATGTTAATTCGTTTCAATTCATTTGAATTAGTTTTTTTTACTGGGTAATAATGTTACTTTGTCCTGTCTTTAAAAAGGCGATAAGGAACAGGTTGAAAATTATCGTCCATTTTATATTATTAATAACTTCTCGAAAATATTTGAAATGTGCATTTGTGAGGTTTTTTACAGCAGCGTTGCAAATGTTATATTTATTTATCAGCATGGTTTAGTCTCTAAGGGCTAATTCCACTAACCTCAATTAAAATTTAATCAATGATGAAAGCCAGTTGAATGCCTTATGATTAATTGATTCAGGATTTAATCATTGATTAAATTTTAATAGTGAATACGTACTACTTCCAGCATTTGTCTCTAAATTGATGTATGCGTCTGTGGGTTGGTCTCCGCATTTCCAAAAATATATTGACTTAATTGAGGATTGTCATAAACAGTTCTTAAAATTCTTAGCGTATAAAAAACATTCAACCTATCCCTTAATAAGTAATTAAATTTTGATTCAAGACGTTTATTATCGACGTTTTTGTTGTTCATTCGATCCCTAAATTTTTGTACAAGTAAACAAATTTTCGAAGAAGACCAGTGATGAATATAAACTATAATCTAAATTATTTTATTATATTCCGACATTTTTTATCTCTTGACTTGACGTTTGATAATTTTTTTCCTCATTGCGCTTCACTGTGTTTCATTTATGATCGAAAAAAATTTCTCCGCAGTAATTTGTGATCCTTCGTAAAAAATGGAACCTCTATTTGTTTCCACGGTGTTCGTGGTATTCTTCCTCCACATTTTTTTACTGTGGAAGTACACTTATTTTCTAAGAAGAGGAATACCTACGATCAAGGGAATAATTCCGGGATTAGGTCACATACTACCCGTGATCACTATTCAAAAGGATATGGCAACTTTGTGCGAAAAATTCTACAACGAAACAAAAGAGTACAGTATGTGTGGATTCTATCATTTCTGCTCGCCTGTAATTCTAATTCGTGAACCAGAAATTATCAAGAATGTCCTTTCGACGAATTTCTCCTCATTCAGTAAAAATCCAATTGAACTCAGTTGTCCCGAAAAGGACGGACTTTTGAGAAGACATCCTTTCTTTCAAAAAGGCGACGAGTGGAAAAAAGGACGTGCTAGAATGGGAAATTGTTTATCGAGTTTGAAAATAAAATCGATCCTACCTCTTGTACGAACGTGTGTTTTGAAACTGAATACCAACTTGAAGGAACAATCGAAAACGAAAGGAACATTCGACTTGAATATTAAAGAACTGTTGAATAAATTTACAGGCGAAGTGTCGTCGAATTTAGTCGGAATCGAAGATGGGAATTTTCAGGAAGATAAAGATAGTGTTGAGAATTATAATAAAGTAATTGGAAAACTTTTCGAAACACCATCACTTGCTGCAGGACTCCAACAAATGATGTTATTCTACGCTCCCGCATTCGCGAAATTGATGAAATTCGGATTTACACCCAAAGAAGTTGATCACTATTTTCGTCAAATTGCTACGAAGATCATCAAAAAACGAAAGGAGGAAAAATTAGTTCACAACGATTTCCTCCAAATTGTTATGGATTACGAACAAATTCACTCTATTACTGAAAATGAAGAATTACTCGCAGCATCCCATATGTTATCGTTCGCTTTCGATCTCTATGAACTCATAGCAATTACAATCAGTCATCTACTCAACGATTTGGCCCATCGACCAGAAATTCAGAACAAAGTGCGTGAAGAAATTACCGCAGTACTCGACAAGTACAACGGTGAATTGACCTTAGATGCTATTAAGGAGATGACATTTTTCGACAAAGTCCTCAATGAATCACAAAGAATGAACCATATTTTAGGAGTCTTCTTTAAAATTTGCACCAAACGGACAAAACTTGAAGGAAAGGATGGTTTATTGTGTGTTGTTGAACCAGGACAAATGGTCGCTATTTCTGCCTATGGTCTTCAAATGGATCCGAAATATTGGAAGGATCCGGAAATATTTGATCCGGAGAGATTCGATCATGATGAGAAGAAGAATAATGGAGAGAAGTTTGCTTTTCTTCCGTTTGGCGAGGGACCGAGAATGTGTATTGGAATGAGGTTGTCCTTAATTTTGATGAAACTGTCAGTTTCTGGTATTTTGAGGGATTTTTCTGTTCAACCTTCTTCGAAAATGATTGTTCCAATGAGAAGGGATGAAACGAATTTTCTGAATTTTCCGAAAGGTGGGTTTTGGGTGAAGATCCTGCCTTTGAAAACTAGTGCTTTGTCTACTAGTGAGTCAGCAGCAGTAGGAGTAGTAGTCTAAGTATAGTAGCATAGACTACTACTTCTACTACTGCTCCTACTACTTCCACTATTTTACTAAATAATTTGCAAATTTGTATTTTTATACTTGCAGCAAGCTTGCTCTGCAAGTTTCGCAAGTTTGATGCAATCCGGCGTGGAAATGGAAGTATGGGTAAAAAATGGCAAACTATGGTAGACAATAGATCCTTTAACCCTTTAACGCCCAAATGTACAAAATTTTGACATGAAGTTTGAGGACTTATTTCGTTACTTAAAAATTGATAGAAAAAATCATCAATCATCATTTCTTATGTTTTCATATGCGTTCTATCGAATGGCGTTATAAAAAAATAAAAAATTTATAAACAAAAAAGTTATTAATGTTTTTAATAAAAAAAAGTCCGATTTTTTTCAAATTTCTGTTTAATTTTCAATTTATAAATTTTATATGCAATTTTAAATAATGTAAAGACAAAGTTAAAGTGCAATAGCTATAGCTATAGCAGTGATATGATTAATATTGCGACTCTCAATGTCAATTTAAAACAGGGAACTTGACCCTCTTTGGAATGAATGATAAATCGCTGTAAATAGCGTTCGGGAGATTTCTAGGTCATCATTGTTGAGATATATGTTAGATTTCTTGAATAGTCGTTGAATCTATACAATGCGCAGATGGATCAAATTTATTATTGTACGTCTCACTATCATATATGGTGTACCGCCCACTCACACTCGCTTTTGCAGGGGCAAAGATTTATGCTTCATCATAAAGTACTCTCTTCTTTGGCGCAAATATATTACGTTTAGCGAGAGAGAGAGAGAGAGAGAGAGAGAGAGAGAGAGAGAGAGAGGAGAAAAAGATTATTTCCCATTTCCTCTAGAAACGCAAATTGCAAACTCCACACGTAACGCGGAAGGTGAAAAAGCATTCTTTTTTTCTTAACTAAACTGTAATTATTGAAATAGGGTTATTTTTAGTACCGGCTTCGTACTCAATAATTTAGTTTTAAAAAAGTAGCAAAAAAATAGTTTTTATAAGACTGTAAAAAGTTGTAAAAAAGTAACTATCGAAAAATTTAATTTAACGACTAAAAAACTCGTTGTAGTCAATTCATAAAAATCACAAAAATTTGATTCTTTATTTTCCTGACACTTTCCTCATTGCAATAAAAAATTATTTCCACTTTTTCTCTTATTCTGGTAATAAGTTCAATTCTAAAATTTTATATGAAATTCAATTACTTTCCAAACTCTATAAGTTAGAATTCTTCAAAACTTCGATTATATTTAAAAAAAATTATTTATTTTCTTACTGGAATTAAAATTTAAATACTTTTAAAGTAAAAGCTTTTTGAAATATAACTATTTCTAAAAATTCAAACTAAAAAGCATTTAATAATCAATAATATTATGATCTTAAATTTTAACTGAAATTCATTTTTAAATCAATTTTTATTAGAATGTTCTACGAGAATCCAATTATTTAATAATACAAAAATAAATATATGATAGAATAATTGATTATTTCTTGAAATTTAATAGGTACATACAACAAATTTCATTAAAATAGTTGAAAATAATTCATTTTTTTCGAAGAATTATAATAAAATTTTTGAAAATAATTACATTTTTCGAGGAATCTATTTAAATTTGTAAGTATTAAAAATAATTTAAATCCTGTGAAGAATTTGATTAATTAAATTTACGAAAATAATTGAATTCTTACAACGAATTTTATAAAAAAATTTGGAAAGAATTGAATTTTGCTAAATCATTTTATGAAAATTTTATTTCAAATAATTGAATTTTGTGAAAATTTTGTTCTTCATGATATTAATTGAGAATTTTTGCTAAGAATTTTATTAATTTGTCTTTTTAAAAATTGAATTCTTTTGAGAAATTTTATGAAAATAGTTGATACATTGAAAATATATCTTAATTTCACTGAAGAATTGCATAATTTTTTAAAATAACTGAATTCTTACAAATATTATGCAAAAATTTTTGAAAATAATTGAATTGCGAATTTCGAAAAAGGCTCAACTCGGATTTTTTTCAAATTTCACTTTTTTCTATTTTTTGCATTATTATATATTCATTGACGTTTTCTTGAAAGGAAAATTTCATCTGAGGTACTTTAACGGAGAAAAATGTATTAAACTGTGTTTTCCTTTGACTTTTAACCTAAGATTGTTTGTTTTCTAACCTATTGCTGAATTGTTTTTGAGCTCAAAAAAAAGTTATTACATTTTGAAATTAAATAAAAAAGTAATTGATTTGATTTTCGATAGTAAAATATTTAATTAATATATTTTTATGATTAAAACGATTGAATTATTTTCATGAATTTCGAAAAGGGCTCAACTCTGACAACTATATTATCAATTTTCTTTAACCCACTTTAATTTAAGACTATTATTTTATCATTTTCTCATACAAAATAGCATCTAATTACTATGAAAAAAAACTGGACTCTTTTAATTAAAGCTGTTTGAAATAAAACGTTTTCTGTCTCTCCTGTAAAATTTAAAAAAACCGAGTTGAGCCCTTTTCGAAATTCGCAATTCAATTGAATTTTTGCATCGAATTTTATTAAAATTTTTAGGAAGAATTGAATTTTTTTGAATTATTTTATGAAAATTTAAAATAATAATTCAATTTCTTTGGAATAATTTATATAAAATTGTATTAAAAATAATTTAATTTTTTGCGATAAATTTTCGAAGAATTTATTTAAATTTTCATTAAAAATAATTGAAATCCTGTAAAAAATTTTATTACTTAAATTTATGAAAATAATTGAATTCTAGCAACGAATTTCATAAAAATTTTTGAAAAGAATTGAAATTTTTTAAATCATTTTAAGAAAATTTAAAAGAATAAATAATTTAATATGTTTGGAATAATTTAATTAAAATTTGTATTAAAAATAATTGAATGCTGGTAATAAATATTGTATTATATTATATGAAGACAATTCAATTCTTATAAACAAATGTTACCAAAATTTTAGAAAAAATAATTAATATCTTTTAAAGAATTTAATTTAAATAAAATTTTTGAAAATAATTGATTCCTTTCCAAAAATTTTCTATAAAATTGCATTTCATATAATTGAATTCCTGTGTGCAAAATTTTGTTGTATTGCGAAGAATTTTATTAATTTTTTTTAATAATCGAATTCTTTTGACAAATTTTCGTTTGGTTTTGAGATATTAAAAATATTTGAATTTCAGCGAAGAATTTCATTATTTGTGAAAATAATTGAATTCTTGCGAAAAATGTCAAAAAATTTTTGAAAATAATTTAATTGTTTCAAAGAATTTTATCAAAATTTTTTGAATTGCTTCTAAGAAGAATTTCAGTAAAATTTTTGAAAATAATTTTGTTGAGTTCATCTATTAGCTAATTTAAAGTGATACAAATTTAAAGAAGAAAAAAGTAGCGTTTTGTGTCCCAAATTTAGAAAAGTATACAAATAGTAGCGGATCGTAAAAAAGTAGTAAATAGTATAGGTTTTAGTAAGAATCATTTTATGATTATTTAAAAGAAAATAATTTAATTGTTTCGATAAATTTAATTAAAATTGTATTTAAAATAATTGAATTTTTTGCGATAAATTTCATTATTTAAGAAAATAATTTAATTCTTTTAAACAAATGTTACCAAAATTTTAGAAAGTAAATAATTTCTTTCAAAGAATTTTAATAAAATTTTTGAAAAATAATTACATTTTTCGAGGAATTCATTTAAATTTTGCATTAAAAATTATTGAAATTCTGTGAATAATTTTATTATTTAATTTCATAAAAATAATTGAAATTCTTGCAACGAATTGATATCAAGTTTTTGGAAATAATTGAAAATTTTTAAATTATTTTACGAAAAATGTGTTCAAAATTTTGTTGTTCGTGATATTAATTGAATTCTTGCGAAGAATTTTGTTATTTTTTTTTCAAATAATCGAATTCGTTCGAGAAATTTTTTTTTCTTTTGCTTTTAAGATTTTAAAAATATTTGAATTTCAGTGAAGAATTTTATTATTTGTGAAAATAATTGAATTCTTGCAAAAATTTTTGAAAAAAATTAAATTGTTTCAATGAATTTTATCAAAATTTTTTGAACTGTTTTTAAGAAGAATTTTATTAAAACTTTTGAGAATAATTTTTTTATTTTAATTATTAGCGGATTTAAAGTAGTGCAAATTAAAAAAAAAGAGAGAAAAGTAGCTTTTAGTATCTCAAATTCAAAAAAAGTATCCAAATAGTAGTGAATCGTAAAAAAAGTAGTAAATAGTAGGTATAAGTAGACGCGAGTGCGAAGCCTTTCAGTAAACTATGTCTTCATATATTCTCACAAAAAACTGCAGATATTCTAGAATATTTAAAATACTTGACTTTACTTTTTTTTATGGGTAAAATCCAGAAATATCTGCAATGTTGATGAAGAAATGAAATTCATTAAATTTCCGTGTAGAATTTTTAGAGGAAATATCAGTGTCAAGTTGTCTTAAAAACTGACATACATCACATATCTTGTATGAGGATTTTTAAAAAATTTCAATTACTTTCTTATATGTAGAAATTTGTTTCTCTTTTTTTTCGCGGCAACTACTTTGAAGTTTCAACATACATTAAATTAATCATAATGTTTCAATTTTCTCTTGATTTCTTAAATCTTTTACTTGTTTATATTAATCGAAGACATTAAAATAACGCGCGAGAGAATATTATTTCACGTGTTAATAAATTCATACTTTATTAACATTAAGAAATTTCAGTTATGAATTTTATTTTCTATTGATAATTGGAATTTTATTTCCTAAAGTAATAAAATTTTATTTCCTAAAGTAATAAAATTTTATTTTCGAGTAAATCATTTAGATTTCGAAACGTTGAAGTAAATATATTTTAATCATTGTCCAAATGTTTTCGTTTAATTTACAATGATTTCTAAAAATTAAAAACAAAAATTTTTAATTGTTTTTGATTAGGTATTAATTTTTATTTCGGTTATTTAATGAAGAGGGATAAGTTTATAAAATTTTTCTCTTCTACCAAAATTATTTAAATTAAATATATTGATTTTACGTTTATTGGGAAGAATTTCGAATTGAATGAACTTTGAACCGAAATGTTATGAAACTGATTTTTGAAATATGCCTGCGAACTTGGCCCTGTAATCATTAACGAGTTGGAACTCCGACACCCATATGCACAACAGCAACTGAGTGAGTGGATATCTATAATTTAAATCTCAGACGAGTATAAGTGGCGTAAAATTATTGTAATTAATAAAGTGTATATCTACACGTATCTCCCATGTGTTCAAAAAAAAAGAAGAAGGTAGGTATAGTTTTACTGAAAATATTTATCTCATCACTGTGATCTGTCCAATTTATTATTTCCTTAAATTTCCTCTCAAACGGAAAAAAAATTCTTTTCCGTACAATTTATTATTCCCTTAAATTTTCTCTCAAACGGAAAATAAAGAATAATATTTGAAATTAGAATATTTAAAAAAAAAATATAATTAACAAATAAAAATTACCCATTCTGTTTATTATTATATGCTTTTTTCTATAACTAATTTCGTTTGACTGATCCAAATTAAGCAAGTTTTTCTCCTTTTTATTTATAAAAAAAATTAGAAAATTGTTAATTGTTAAAAAATTATGATTAAGAAATAGGAAATATACCCACTTTATGCATAATTTTTATTTCTCCAATAACATAACATTTTTCACAAACACATTTTTTTTCTTTTGGAAAAAAAAACATTACATATTCCCGTTTCAATTTTTATTAGAAAATTCTACGAGAATTAAATTATTTAAATACAAAAGTAAATAATTTATTGAATAATTGAAATAATTGAAATTCTGTAATGAGTTTCATTATTTATGAAAATAATTGAATTCCTCAAGAGAATTTTATTATTTATAAAAATAATTGAATCCCTGTAAAAAATTTTATTATTTTTCAAAATGTTTTAGTAGATTTTTATTAAAATTAAAAAAATTTTTTTTAAATTTTGTCAAGAATAATTTTTCATTATGAAAATAATTCAATTGTTTCGAAGAATTTTTTTATTTATAAAAATAATTGAATTATTTCGAATATTTTATGTCATTTTTTTATTTTAAAAATAATTTGATTATTTTTTTTAAATTTTATTAAAATTGTATAAAATATGTGGATTCTCCTAAACAAATTTTTTTATATAATTGAATTTTTAAAAAGAATTTTATTATTTATGAAAATAATTAAATCACTAAAAATTGTTATTATTTATCAAAATAATTGAATTATTGTGAAGAGATTTATAAAAATTCTGTAAATAATTAAATTCCTGTGAAATTTTTATTATTTTTTAAAATAATTGACAAGAGGTTTTTTAAAGTTACTGTAACTTCTTCAAAAATTACTTTCATCATTGCGATTATTCATTTCTAGAATTTTCAACTAAAATAAATTCTTCTTCAAGTCAATTTTTTAAAATAATTTTTGAAAATGTTCTTTGTAAATTTTCAAATTCTTTTGCTTACAATTTAATTTTACGAAATTTCGATTATTCTGACATTCTTCAATTAAATATATTAGAAATTAAAAACTTCGTATAATTAAAAAAAAATCCATTTAACTTATTGAGAAAAATTAATTCTATAAAATTCTTAATTCTTAATAGTATGAAAAGTTCAAATTTTCAAAGACTTTAATTTGAAATTCATTTTTAAATCAATATTTATTAGAAAATTCTATACAAGAATTCAATTATTTAACTATAAAAATAAATATTTTATTAAACAGTTGAATGTTTCTTAAAATTGAATTTGCATAAAGAATTTTATCAACAAATTTTTAAATAATTGAATTCTCTTGACAAATTTTAATAAATTTTTTAAGAATAATTGCATTTTTCGAGAAATTTGATGAAAATTGTATTGAAAATAATTGAAATTCAGCATTGAGTTTTATTATTTATGATAATAATTGAATCCCTATAAAAAATGTTATTATTTATGTAAATAATTGAATAATATATGAAAATAGTTTGTAAATAATTGAATTCCTGTGAAATATTTATTATTTATGAAAATAATTAAATGTTTGCGTAGAATTTTATTAAAATATTTCAAACTAATTGAATTCTTTTAGGAGTTTTTATTAAAGTAGTAGATATTAAAAAATCATTGAATTGAGAAAAGTTTTTGAAAATAATTAAAACTTTGACAACAATTTTATTAAAATTTTTGAAAATAATTGAATTTCTGAGAAGAATTTTACTACTTTTGAAAATAATTGAATTTCTGCAATCATTTCGATCGAAATTTTCCTGACTTTTCCCGATTTTTTCAAGGTTAATAAAATTCCCTGACATTTCCAGGTTTTATTTTAAATTTTATTTAAAATTTTTAAAAATGAATTATATTTTAAAAAATGCTAATTCTATTTTAAAAAGGAAATAAGAAGTTAGCTATTATTGCTCGTTATTTAAAGAAAACAGGGAACATTATGTAAAAATGTTTTTAAAAAAGAAACTTTAAAATTAACGATTTTTATTTTTTATAGAAAGAGCGATTTTTTAAAACGTGAAATTTTTTATTAAATGGAAAAATTTTTTCTTTAGAAAAATAGATTCGTTAGCATAGTTTAAAAGATGACATTCAGAAAATTAGTGACGTAATCTAGTGGAGTGGACAGTGTTGAATATTAACTGCTGTACCATATTTGAGCGCTAAAGTCTTTCATCATTGTTATTGCGTCTATTCGTGTAAATTTATATGTGCATATAGCATTGGAGCAGAAAAAAAATCATCATCAGTAACAAACGAGCTCTTGTTCAGAATGGAACTTACCTCGATTCTTGCTGCAATTGTTTTTGTGCTAATTTTAATTTATTTTTATCTATCATGGCAGTACAATTATTGGCAAAGACAAGGAGTACCCTCGGCGAAAGGGGCAATTCCAGGACTAGGACACATGCTACCAGTGTTTACGACACAAAAAAGTATGGCAACCGTGTGCGAAGAACTCTACAAGTCAGGCAAAAATTACAGCATGTACGGCTATTATCGTCTCTTCTCACCACTACTCCTTATTCGTGACCCCGAAATCGTCAAGAATGTTTTTCTAACAAATTTCTCCTCATTCAGTGAGAATCCCATGCAAATAAATTCTTCCAAACGTGACGAACTCTTAGGTTTGAATCCCTTTTTCGTGAGTGGCGAGAAATGGAAAGAAGCACGTGCACCATTGTCAAATAGTTTCTCCAGTATGAAATTAAAAATCCTAATGTCCCTTGTTTTGAAAGTGTCGACAAAAATGTCCAAATACTTGCACACTGAATGTAAAACAGAAAAGGAATTAGATCTCAACAAGCTCTGTCATAAATTTACCGGTGAAATATCATCGACTGGAATGGGTATCGAGGCTCATAATTTCCAAGAGGAATTACAACCGAAAAATGGTGAGATGACGTACAATCAGATATTAAACAAGATTTTTGAAAATCCATCATTGAGTACGGGAATACATCAGATGATAATGTTTTTCATCCCATCATTGGCGAAGATTATGAATCTCGCATTGACACCAATTGAGGTTGATCAGTACTTCAGAGAAATTGCAAAGAACATTATTGCAAATAGACAAAGGGAGAAAGGAACTTATAACGATTTTATGCAAATTGTGCTTGATTATCAAAAATCTCATGGTACAAATATGAATCAAGAGACACTTGCTGCAGCGCACATGTTGTCGTTTGCAGCCGATGTTTACGAAACGTCAGCAAAAACAATGAGTTTTCTAATAACCGAAATAGCCGCTCATCCTGAAATTCAACAGAAAGTTCGTCAGGAAATTCAAGAATTAGACACAAAATACAATGGGGAAATTACTTACGATTCCTTGAAAGAAATGACATACTTGGAGAAGGTCTTATCCGAATCGCAGAGGATGCATCATATTGTAGGAGCATTCTTCAAAATTTGTACAAAACGAACGAAACTTGAGGGTTCTGATGGTTTATCGTGTGTTGTTGAACCGGGACACACGATTGCTGTTTCTTCCTTTGGTTTTCAAATGGATCCGAAATATTGGAACGAACCGGAAAAATTTGATCCTGAAAGATTCGATGATAGTGAGAAAAGTAAGAGGAATAAATTTGTTTTTCTTCCATTTGGCGAAGGACCGCGAGTGTGCGTTGGAATGAGATTGGCTCTAATTATGATAAAAGTGGCAATTTTCACGATTTTCAAAGACTTTCAAGTGGACGTTTCGCCGAAAATGATTTATCCAATCAAGAGAGATGAGACCAGTTTTCTGAATACGGCAAAAGGTGGTTTTTGGGTGACCCTAACACCGTTAAAATCTTAAATTTAAGTTCTTAAATTGTTACCCAGATAGCAGGGATAGTTGCAGTGATTTTACGGAAAAACTTTCAAACTAAGATTTCTTGTTCTGCTGTTCTTAAGTTGTTCAAATTTTTTTTTAAAAATGTGACCGGTGTAGAAGAGATTTCAATGATTTTGATTATAAAAATCAGTAATTAAAGTACCTGAAGTTGGCGTTAAAGAATAATTTTTCCAGCAAAAAACTATAAAAATTAAAACCTTTTTTTAAAAACTATTTAAGGTCTAAAAAGTGAATTAAAAATGTTTTTGTTTGTTTGGTGAATGTGAAAGTGATATTTTCGGCTCCAGAAACCCTAAATAATTGTTTTCGACACTAAAGGTCGACGCTGACTTCTCAGAGACATGTTTAGTACAATTATTTTTCTTTTGCTTAAAATAAAATATAATGTAATTGTATACTAATAATTAAAAACTGTAAAACAATTATTTAAAACATTTCTTTTGCTTCAAATAAAATATATAATATAATTGTTACTGTAATAATTGTATAGTGATAAATAATAATTGTATATTTCTAAACAATAATTGTATGCTTATTAATAATTGGTGACAAGGACTGAAGAAAGAGACCGAGCAAAAATTATAGGTAATATTATGCCAGCTTTACATTGATTGAAGATGCATTATTTAATTTAAAAAACAATTTTTAAATAAAGTAAAAGAATAATTTACTAATATTAATAAATAGCATAAAAGAAAAGAAAATTTTAGAAAAAGATTTTTTTAATCAAAAATTAATAATGCACGCAATTGTCTACGCACATTGAGAATTTAAATATTCAAAAATGGAAAAAAATTAAAACATAAAAAATTTATATTCTTACTTTTTATTTAAATAAATGGATTTTACAAAATTCTTTGTCAAATTAATTTATCAAAAAAATTTGCCATTACGAATAACAATAATGCCAAATACAGTAATACCAAATAATTAACGAATAATTACATTACACCATTAAAAGAATTACGAGACTTTTATATATATAAGAACATTGATAAAATAGTTACCAGAAGAATAATGAAACTGAAGAAAATTTAAAGATTTAGTGAAAATGCATAATATGCACTGAGAGAAAAGAAAAGTTGTGGTAATCATTTTTTGCAAGATTATTTTTAATTAGGAAACTATACTGCTGCTAACTTATTGGTTGGTGTTACAATTTTTATTAGTAAACTGACGCGCAGCAATTGACACAGTGCGCAGAATTAGACGCTTTTGATATTCTTTTTAATTATTTAATTTTAATTAAATGCTCTAATTTCATAGGCTATTAATGTTTGTAAAAATTTCTTAAGAATACATGCAATTGGTTTAATAAATTTTTAATTAAATTCCTTTGCTATAAATATTTTTTTTCTATTCAAAAGATATATTGACTGGAATATTTAGGGGTTAATATGCTCCAAACACCCTCATTTAACTTCCAATCATCAAAATTATCATTTTTCTTTGGTTGGAAAATGTATTTAAAGCATTTAGGGTAAGTCCGGGGGAGATGGCCATATGGGAGAGATGGCCAGTTCGAATATTTTACAAAATTTGTAAAGAAATATCACTTTTTATGGGTTATTCTTCAACCTTTTGTGATTAATAATAAATCTAAACAATAATTTGATGAAAAATAATGAAGCTGTAAGTGTAATCCTTGTTTATTTTTTTTGCATGGGTCCAAAATAATTTGAAAATTTCAGATTTCTTGTTGCTATATTGTTATTTGTTAACATAATTTTTAAATTTAAGTTTTATTGAGTAGTGTATAACCCACGCTTCGATATAAACGAAAAATGAAAGGAAAAATTATTTTATTTATTTAATATTTTGATGTTTACTTTTATCATGAATTTTTGGGTAAGATGGCCATTAATGACTTTTATTTAAAATTTTTTTATGTTAATGTTAGATACTTGAGAAATATTAAAGAAAAGCAAATTAAAAATGTCTGAGAACAAAATAATTGATCTAATTGACACCAGAGATGGAGATTTATTTGTAGGTTGTGCTAAAAGTTACAACCGAACGACATTAATTGAAGATTGAATTCAATGCAGAATTTGACACTTGTGGCTACATGAAAACTGCTCTGAACCCCATGAAAAATTTTCAAAATGCGACCAGAAAAAGAGGAAAGTGATGTGAACGATTAAAAATTAAATTTAAGATAAAAGCCAAAAATTATAGGTAGTGGCCATCTCACCCGGACATTCCAGAGAAATGGCCAAATGCACTTTTTCGAAAATGTAAATTTTAAGATTGTTGCAATGAAAATATTTTATTTTATGTTTCTTTATTTTCAAGTTAAGTGTTCAATGTTTAATTATCAATAAAAGTTTAGACAAAAAAAGCTTTTTTATCAATTTTACACTACTTTAAAAAAACTATGGCCATCTCCCCCTGACTTACCCTAAATGAAAATTTCAAGAGGACCGAAAACAGGCCTTATCGACCTCCCTCCTTTAAAAATTTTAATCTTCAATTCATTAATAGACATTAAACAGCGATTAAAATTAAGTCTTTTCTAAAATGAATTAGTTGACATTCATTTTTCTTTATTAAGCAACGTATAAAACGAATTCAATGTCATTAAAGGCTACAGTTGGTTGAAGGTATTAAAGGGCATTAAATTCGAAACTAATGATTCCCTTAAACGGCATTAAAGGAAATTCAAATTCTGGTCACGTGGTTACAGAGATTTATATAGCTCCTTAGGTTTGTTTATTTTTTTACTATCAATCTAATTTCTTTAAATACTTACCTATTGTTATTGCTCAAATTTTTATAATTTTTCATTTTTCTCCAAGAAAGTTATTTACATTCAAAAATCGTGACAATAAGCAAAGTGCCAATTTGAATTGCCTGTTCATTCACGATTCTCACATTTAGTGGATGAAATTTGCAAAATGAGGTTATTTGACAGGTGAACTTTAAGATCATTTTTTCATTTAAGAGGACATTCCAGTTCAAAACAGGCAAAAAGAAGGCTTTTTAGTATATATTATTAAAATAACTATGACATTTATTTACGAAATTTCTTTTACATGTAATAAATAATTTATTTAAGAATTTGTAAAAAAAATTTTTTTTCATTTTTATTTCAAAATGGCGGCGATATACGCCATTTTTGAAAATGCCTATTTTCGGTGGTAAGATCGATTCCAAACTTTCTAAAACAGGTAAAACCGAAAACAAAGTGACATTCTTTTCGTTAGATATTTCTTTGGGTGTGGAACCTCAAAAAAGTGGAATTTTCTTCCCCCCCTTTTTTTAGAGTACTTTTTTCCCATAATATGCCAAAAAAAGGTGTTTTTATTCAGAATTTCTCTTATAAAAAAAAGAGGAGTTGGAAATTTTTCAGTTTTTGAGGTTCCACTTATAGGCATGATGACGCTAAATCAATAGCCGTTTGATTTTTTAAAATCGCTTCAGAAGAATTCGAGATATCACTCTTACCAGATCAAAAAAAGACATTTTGAGAAAAACGCATTTAAAGTTTTTGTTCATAAGTTTCGAAATATTTTTTTAAAAATCATCGGATTTGCTTGAAAATCGTTAGTCGGGGGTTTTTGAGGTCGCTAATTACGAATATGGAATCAGATTTTTAAAATTCAAAATGGCGGATCCAATATGGCGGACATTTTTTTCAAAATCATTGGATTTGCTTGAAAATCGTTACGGGGGGGTTTTTGGGGTCGCTGATTACGAATATGACATCATTTTTTCAAAATTAAAAATGGCAGATGCAATATGGCCGACGAAAAAAAAATTAAAATTAAAAAATTTTCTTTTCCGCCATATTGGATCCGCCATTTTGAATTTTGAAAATTTGATATCTAATTTGTGATCAGCAACACCAAATACATTTTTGTTTGTCTTTTTTAAAAAATGCAAATGAAAAAACATTTAAATCATTCGATTGCTTATCCGCATACAAAAACATCTTTGACATGGCGAAGAATAAGGATGTATAACTTTTATGTTTTACTTCGAATTTTGCAATAATATTATAGGAGGGTATTCTTGACACTATAAGAAATCAGAAAATAAAAACAAAAAAAAAATCGATTTTTTTGACATTTTGAACTGGAATGTCCCCTTAATATTTCTTATAATTAATTGTAAATTATATATAATAGTAAATTATTATATGATTTCTTTAATATTTTCTAATAGATGAAAAAGTGACAATTTTTCAGATCTCATATACTTTAGATGCTTATTTTACACTAAATATTAAAAATATTTAAAAAATTCTTTTTGTTCAGTGATCCTAATGCCTTTAAAATTATTCCTGCAAAATATTATAATTTTTTAAAATTAATCGGCGACGACTTTATTCGAAATATAATGGAATGACTCAGCTACAGTAAATAATTTTATTCGTAAAATAGAAAAGGAGTTCTGATGATAAAAGTTAATGTGATATTAAAAACTTGTAACGAGGTGAATCGTTACTTATTTCTCCAAATCTGTCGTGTGTAGGAAAAGTAAATTTCATTATAGTAAGTTGTTCGTCGTTCTCTCTCTTATCATAGTTTTGTCTTGTTTTCTTGTCAAGTCCCTTGTGTGTGTCCTTGGTTCAGCAACCCGAGACCTGTGTCATTCGTGAAATCTGAATTTAAATGATTTCGCGCATGATTAATTGCCAGAGACCGTCACATGACCAATGACCCTTTCCAAGACCATTTTAGGTGCTGTACAGTGGGGATAAGAAAGAAGGGTTTTTCCCAATTTTCCATAGGAAAAAGGAAGAAGCAAAATATGATGAGGAAGCCAACCGGTGATGAGGAGATCGGATTTACACTTGCTTGTCACTTACTTGCAGAGGTTCAAGTAGTCGCGACGTGGTTTTTGACTAGTGTCAATTATCAAGATTTTTGTTAAAGATATTTTATTTTATATTTTGTTATTTAACTTAGAGTTTATTTGGTTTAATTAATAAATGGGTTTTATTTTTATGAATTAAGAGTTTTTAGTGTTTTATTTCTATTTTTTGTTTGTGCTGTAAACGGTTGAGAGTGCCAAAGTCGTTATAATTTGGTAGCGTCTCAACGGTCATTTGTGTAAAAAGGAATGGTCCATTGACAAAGTTGTTTTTACATCGCAGCTTGGAGAAGAGGAACTCCCCGATGAGATTTGTGAAGATTTTGTTGTGGTGAAGTTAGTTTCGGAGTAACGGGTCGAGATGTAAATTTGTGACGTTTTATTTTTCTTTGAAAAAATTCTATATTGCAAATTCCACCCTTACAAATGGCGCCCAACGTGGGGCCAGTTTCTTTTCCTGTGACCGGACCATGATTGACCTTTTTGATTTAATTTGACCGTATTTGGCCTAATCCCAAGCCCAGGAGTAAGCCCAAGCCTAATCCCAAGCCCAGGACCAAGCCCGAGACCAGTTCGACCAAAAAAAGTGACCCTTATACGGCATGACCGACCGTTTAGTGATTTTTAGTGTGTAAAAAGAAGATAGTTTGTTTTCTCTTGTGTTATATTCGTTTATTTATATTCGTTTTTCTTATGGTGTGATAGGATACATTTTTGTTTCAACGGTTTTTGATGGACGAGTACTTGAACGCGGCGTGCTATCAGGTGAGCGGATTTTGGCGGTAAAATGAGTCACAATAGCAGCTGACTGCCGTTTTTCCACCGCGCGATAAGTTTTGAGTGCAATTAGTTTTCACAAAAGAAATAATATTTTTAAGGAATTGTATTTACGAGATTTGTACTGTTTCTAAACTGACCTTTTCCGACTAGTAGTGTAGGATTTGGCATGGTTTAATGTCGTCCGTAATTAATCTCTTACAATTTGCATAAAATATTATTTGTGATCAATGACCAGATGAAGTTCATCTTTTCGATCACATAATTTTGTATTGGTGATTTATATAATTGTAAATTTATAAATTCGTAATTTATAATTCTTTATAATTATGATTTATAATTTGTATTATGAATCGCGACTTTCTGTACGTTAAGGTGCGTGGTTAGTTAAGCGACATGAAGTTTTGTCTAGCCGTTGACGTTCCCCCCTTTATCTTGCCATTATGAGACCATGATAGTAAAGACCTGTTTTAAATTGGTGCTTGATGCAAGGATAATTATTTTCTTATTGATGTTGGAATTAGCGACTTAAGTGAGACCGAGAAGTGTTTTACAAATTTTATTGTGTTGTTCAAAACGAATGACAGATGAGATTGTTTCGAATTTTCTTTTGTCTTAGACCAAGGAGTAGATAATTTTTGTTAATTATTACTCCAAGACCAACACAGTAGAAGGGTGTGTAGCTGAATTTCCCGCGTGACGTAATTGTTTACGCGTCCCTTTTTCAGTTGAGAGAAAATTTGGCGCGGAAAAATATCCGCGTGCGTCAAGTTACCTGTTTGACAGAAGGCGTGTCAAGTGAGATTAGTTGGTTTGTGAGATTTTTTTTCAAGTGTGAGTTGAATCGGATTAAGATGATTTTTTTTCCCTTGTTGTGTGGCGGGAAAAATTATTAATCCTATAATTATTGTTTGAGTTTTGATCGGATGGCAGTTTTTCGCCTCCCATTGTTTTTTTTTTGTGGGGGGTGAGTAATAATTATTTCTGATAATTATTATGAGACTTTTAGTTGTTGAAGTGGATTGAACTTATTTTTCTCTGATTTTTGTGTTTTGGGAGAATTAATTTGATAATTTGTGTAGTTCTGTGGAAGATGAGTTCAAGTTTTTTTTTGTAAGGATTGTTTTGGACCTTGTTTTGAAGAGAACACAGTTTTTAGAAAGGCGAATGTGTTTAGGGATTTGTAGTTGTTAGTGGAGTCAGTTCCTTGATTGTGGTGGCATTTCTTTTAATGAGAATTTGTTGAAGTCCTTCCTGATTTGAGACCGACAATCTTTAGATCAGCGACCGTACCCACCTTTGATCAGCGACTGGACCCTCCTTTGATCAACGACTAGTTTTCCCTTTGTGTGAGTTGTTGTGTTTGAATTTTGAATTTTTGAGGTTTGATTATAATTATTTTCTCCGATTTTGGTGTGTTTTGAGAAAATTAAATAATCTTATATTTTAGTGGTTATTGAAGAGAGAGGTTTATTATCAGTTTCCTTTCTTTTGCTTAGTAGAAAAATGGGATTTTTCGACCAGCGGTTCTGAGAGAACTTATGAAGAAAGGGATTTTCTTTTGCTTAGTAGAAAAATGGGATTTTTCGACCAGCGGTTCTGAAAGAACTTATGAAGAATAGGAAGATTGATACTCCTCCCCCGAAAGTTCAGCGTGTCGTGGATTTTGGTTATTGAGTTTGGTTGTTAGCTGTTTCAAGTAGGCGGGAGGGAGATGAAATTTTTTGTAGTTTGGTCGTTATGGAGAATTCCAATCACCATGAGGAGAACTCAGTGTGGGTGATGACCAAATTATGTTGTCGTGGTTGTTGAGTTGAAATTTTGAAGAAAAGTTTTCGAGTTGTAGAGACCTTCACTCTAATATCATCGTGTTGATAAGAGTAATTACGAGTGAATTAATCAACTCTTTAACAGTGTGTGTGTGAATATTGAGTATTATTTGCCTTTTTTTTAATTTGTGTTACGATCAGCGTCCAGACAATCAGAGTTTTTAAGTAATTGACCAAGAGACGAGAAGTGGTTTAGAGTAGAGAAGAGTTTAAATTGTGAGAAGTGATTTGTAGTAGAGAAGAGTTTTGAGTTGTAAGTAGTGGTTGGTAGTGGAGAAGAGTTTGAATTGTGAGAAGTGGTTGATAGTAGAGAAGAGTTTAGTTGTGTTTAGTAGTCGAGAGAGTTGAATTTATTTTTGAGATGAAAAGAGTTGTGATTTTGTTGTTACTTTTCATTATTCTATTTAATCATTTGCTGTTTGATTGTGTAATTTTGATCGGCAAATATTACTAAGAGTAATATTCGCCTAGGGAGGGGTATTGTAACGAGGTGAATCGTTACTTATTTCTCCAAATCTGTCGTGTGTAGGAAAAGTAAATTTCATTATAGTAAGTTGTTCGTCGTTCTCTCTCTTATCATAGTTTTGTCTTGTTTTCTTGTCAAGTCCCTTGTGTGTGTCCTTGGTTCAGCAACCCGAGACCTGTGTCATTCGTGAAATCTGAATTTAAATGATTTCGCGCATGATTAATTGCCAGAGACCGTCACATGACCAATGACCCTTTCCAAGACCATTTTAGGTGCTGTACAGTGGGGATAAGAAAGAAGGGTTTTTCCCAATTTTCCATAGGAAAAAGGAAGAAGCAAAATATGATGAGGAAGCCAACCGGTGATGAGGAGATCGGATTTACACTTGCTTGTCACTTACTTGCAGAGGTTCAAGTAGTCGCGACGTGGTTTTTGACTAGTGTCAATTATCAAGATTTTTGTTAAAGATATTTTATTTTATATTTTGTTATTTAATTTAGAGTTTATTTGGTTTAATTAATAAATGGGTTTTATTTTTATGAATTAAGAGTTTTTAGTGTTTTATTTCTATTTTTTGTTTGTGCTGTAAACGGTTGAGAGTGCCAAAGTCGTTATAATTTGGTAGCGTCTCAACGGTCATTTGTGTAAAAAGGAATGGTCCATTGACAAAGTTGTTTTTACATCGCAGCTTGGAGAAGAGGAACTCCCCGATGAGATTTGTGAAGATTTTGTTGTGGTGAAGTTAGTTTCGGAGTAACGGGTCGAGATGTAAATTTGTGACGTTTTATTTTTCTTTGAAAAAATTCTATATTGCAAATTCCACCCTTACAAACTTGATGCTCTATTTTCGTTTAAACAGGAATATTTTAATAAAAAATACTTCAGTGAATAGATGTTTTCTATCGCTTAGACTTATTTGATCGAGTAATTTATTTTATGTAAGATTTTAAAGACAAAAGTCTCTATTCTCATTTGATAAGTCTACATAATGATATTAACCCTCCATCATACCTAGGGAGGGATTCCCTCCCCGGTTTCAGTATTTTTTAAATAACTTTTTTTTTCCTCATTGTAAAATAAAATCAGTTTCTATACCTTTGGACAGTTCCCTCCCCAACACATTTCTAAAAAACAATTAGTTTAAACATAGGGGAGAGTGGGGCAAAATGGGGTAGGCGGGTCAAATGGGGTACCTCTGTTTTTCCATGATAGGTACTTTTAATTTTTTTTCCCTCGACATATATCATTCATGTTGATAAGAAACTGTTATTAATTATGAAGACACTCCAAAGAAATTTTTTTTTTTGAAAGTTATACAACTTTTAAGTTTTAAGCAAAAAAAATATGAATTTTTTTCAAAATTAAAGTGCTCTCCAAACTTTTTGGGATAATGCATTTAATTTGGCAAGTGTGGGATCTTTTTCAGTACTTATTCTAGAGTAATTTTCAATAGAATAGATTGTTTAATTGTTTACAATAACTTGTAAACATTGCATTTTGTTTTAATATGCAGTCTGGGGCAGAATGGGGTACCTAAGTGTGGGGCATGCCGGAAGCTACGCCGTTTCATTAAAACTATTTAAAAACATTATATTATGCATATTTAAAGGTTTCCTGCAGAAGAATCGATATTTTTGCTTTGAGGCATTTATACTATCGATGTTTCATTATCGATATATCGATATTTTGCAATATCCATGTTTTTTTTTGTTAAATTCTAATAAATATTACTTGTTTTTTCATAGTAATAAAGAATCCTACTTTTTGTTTGTATTTATAATCTCATACAACAAGAATTTAATGAATTTTGAAAAAATATTCCATGTTTTGTATAGTTATTTGATGCCACCCCATTTTGCCCCACGGGTGGGGCAAAATGGGATTTTAGCACTTTCTTAGAAAATACGATATAAGTTCTTTCAAAAATTTTTTTCTCCGCTATAATCATAATTTCCTCAAAGCTAAGTGTACAAAGAAGAATTCTGAAGTTTAGCTGAATCGATTTATTCGTTTGGTTCTCTGTAAACAGCCAATTTCAAAAAGGTACCCCATTTTGCCCCACTCTCCCCTAATTAATCTTCAATTATGTGGCTTTAAAGTTAAAAAATCTCGAAAAAGTGAGGAAATTTTAAGTAAAAAAATCAAGTTTTTAAAACATTTTTTGTCCCACTGTTGGTTAATGACAAAATTAGATTATAAATATATAATTAAAATGAATTATTTAATGATTTTTTTTGCTTATTTGTTAATCTTATATTACTTTTACATGTAAAGTGGAATTCCTTCGAAGATGTGCATTCGTGTAATTAATTTATATTTTTGAGATCAAAGATTAATTTTATTAATTATTATGATTTGGAATAATTTACTACATGTTTGTAAGTTTGTGTTAAAACTAAATTTTTGTTGATTCCTTCGTCTTTGTTGTAATGCCGCTTATTTTACAATGTGGTGAGGGATTCCCTCTAATCGTGTGTAATGGTGTAATTATTTCTAAGGTATGTAACGGAGGATTAAGATAAGTCCATTATTATATATGGAGTTATCAAATGAGAATAGAGACATTTGTCTTTAACATCTTACCTCAAATGAATAAAAAATTCTTTATTACAAAGTCTTCGCACTTAATAACACAGTCAATTTTTTTTTAAAAAGCGACATCCACACAGGAAAAAAGAAGTGTTATTTTAACACTAAAAGTAGTTTTAAAACAACACGCAACACTAGAGGGTGTTAAATTAATATACGTTTTTAATGGGGTTCAAATAACACCAAAATTATGTTAAAACAACACCATCTGAAAACTACACGCAACTAATTTAACACACATTTTTTCTGTGCAGAAATTTAGTGACGTGATCTAGCGGAGTGGACAGTGTACATATTAGCTGTACCATAATTGAGCGATAAAAGGAACTGTTGTTCAGAATGGAACTTACCTCGATTCTTGTTGCAATTGTGCTTGTTCTAATTGTCATCTATTACTTCCTCATAGAGGAAGTATTGTAATACCGAAATTTTTTGAGTTCGATTTTTTGACATATCTTTATGTTATTTGACCTCAGAAGTTCAAAAATGACATTTTTATAAAATGTCATTCCGTATGTGTGTGTGTGTGTGTGTGTGTAAACATCACATTTTCATAAATATCTCGAAATCATGAAGAGCTTTTGGGCTGGATTTTTTTTTAAATTGTAGATCTCACCTGCGGACATAAAGCGAGAGTACTTTCTGATATATTAATAAAGTTTAACTAAATTTTTTTTTGATTTTTAATTTTCCAAAAAAACGTTTTTTGCCCATAACTTTAAAAAAATGTTAGGACACCTATAAATGTTTTTTCATAATTTTGTAGAGTTTTTTTAAACGCATCTTTTGAGCCCTAATTGAAAATTTTTCGTCCATATTAACCGGAGTTATTAAACTTTTAAAAATCAAAAATTTTGGAAAATAAGACTTTTTTGAAAATTTTGTTGAAAAACATTGAAGTAACTTTAAAATTATCATTATCAACTTGTAGAGCATTAAAAAACGCTTCGATTGACCTATTTTTGAACCTAATTCGATAATAAATTTCTAAATTATTGGTATTTTAAAATCCAAAAATTGTGGAAAATGACATTTTCTCAACTTTTTTGTTTGAAAATTTTTGTTTAACTATTAAATTATTGTAACTATCTTGTAGGGTATTTAAAAATAAATTGATTGACCCAAAATTCAATCACTTTTACCATATTTATAAAAAGTTATTTGTATATTTCTATTATTTTTATCTCTATGAGGATGTAAAGTGTTCATGAAATGAGCACCAAAATTATACAAAAAAAAAAATGCAACTTGGCAGCGGTTTTTGTATCTATCATGGCAGTACAATTTTTGGCAAAAACAAGGAATACCCTCGGCGAAAGGGTCAATTCCAGTATTAGGACACATGCTACCAGTGTTTACGACACAAAAAAGTATGGGAACCTTGTTGGAAGATCTCTACAAGTCAGGAAAAAATTACAGCATGTTCGGCTATTATTGTCTCTTCTCTCCACTACTCCTTATCCGTGACCCCGAAATCGTCAAGAATATTCTTCTAACAAATTTCTCCTCATTCAGTAAAAATCCCCTGCAATTAAATTGTCCCGAAAAGGACAAACTTTTGAGTTTGAATCCCTTTTTCGTGACTGGAGAAAAATGGAAACAAGCACGTGCACCACTGACAAATAGTTTCTCAAGTAAGAAATTAAAAATCCTAATGTCCCTTGTTTTGAATGTATCGACAAAAATGTCCAAATACTTACACACGGAATGTAAATCAGAAAAGGAAATGGATCTTAAGAAGCTCTGTCATAAATTTATGGGTGAAATATCATCGACTGGAATGGGTATCGAGGCTCATAATTTCCAAGAGGAATTGAAACCGAAAAATGGTGAGATGACGTACAATCAGATTATGAACATGATTTTTGAAAATCCATCATTAGGTACGGGAATAAGTCAGACTTTAATGTTTTTCATGCCATCATTGGCGAAGTTTTTGAAACTCTCAATTATACCATCCGAGGTCGATCAGTATTTTCGACAAATTGCAAAGAACATTATTGCGAATAGACAAAGGGAGAAGGAAACTTATAACGATTTTATGCAAATTGTTCTCGATTTTCAAAAAAAGTATTGTACGAACATGAATCAAGAGACACTTGCTGCAGCGCATATGTTGTCGTTTGCAGCCGATGTTTACGAAACGTCAGCAATAACAATGAGTTTTCTAATAACCGAAATAGCCGCTCATCCTGAAATTCAACAGAAAGTTCGTCAGGAAATTCAAGAATTAGACAAAAAATATAATGGGGAAATTACTTATGATTCTTTGCAAGAAATGACATACTTGGAAAAAGTCTTATCCGAATCGCAGAGGATGCATCATATTGTAGGAACATTCTTCAAAATTTGTACAAAACGAACGAAACTTGAGGGTTTTGATGGTTTATCGTGTGTTGTTGAACCGGGACAAACGGTTGCTGTTTCTTCCTATGGTTTTCAAATGGATCCGAAATATTGGTACGAACCAAAAAAGTTTGATCCTGAAAGATTCGATGATAGTGAGAAAAGTAAGAGGAATAAATTTGTTTTTCTTCCATTTGGCGAAGGACCGCGAGTGTGTGTTGGAATGAGATTGGCTCTTATTCTCATAAAAGTGTCCGTTTTCACGATTTTCAAAGACTTTCAAGTGGCTGTTTCCCCAAAAATGATCTATCCAATCAAAAGAGATGAGAGCATTTTTATAAATTCGGCAAAAGGTGGTTTTTGGGTGACCCTAACACCGTTAAAATCTTAAATTTAAGTTCTTCAATTGTTATCCAGATAGTAGGAATCCTTGCAATAATCTTACGACAAGCTTTCTTTTTCTTTCTTTAATGCAAGATTTCTTGTTCTGCAATTTCTAAGTTATTCAAAATTTATTTTAAAAAATGTGACTGGGGTAGAGGAAGCTATCAATTATTTTGATTATAAAATTCAGTAAAGTATCGTTTTTCCTGCAAAAACTGTAAAATTAAAACTTTTTTTTACAAGGATTTAAGTTGTAATAAATGAATTGAAAATGTTTTTTAATTGTCCCTAGGTGAATATGAAAGTGATATTTTCAGCTCCAGAAACCCCAAATAATTGTTTACGAAGATAATTATTGACGCCGACTTCGAGGACGCATTCAGAACAATTATTTTTCTTTTGCTTCAAATCAAATATATTTAATATAATTGTTACTGTAATAATTGTAAAGTTATTAATTATTAAAAAAAATTGTTTTTATTCGAGTAAAATATACAATATAATTGTTACAGAAACAATTGTATAATAATAAATAATAATTGTATATTTCTAAATAATAATTGAAAAATAAAAACCGCTGCCAAGTTGTATATTTTTATTATAATTTTGGTGCTCATTTCATGAACACTTTGCTTCCTCACAAAGATAATAATAATAATAATAATAATAATAATAGAAGTATATGAATAACTTTTCATAAATATGGTAAAAGTGATTAAATTTTGTGTTAATCAATGTATTTTTAAATAGCCTACAAGATAATTATAATAGTTTAATAGGGTAAGTGTACTAGTTCCTGCTGTATTCCAGACAAGATATCTTTTGCATAGAAAAAAAATATTTATAGCAAAGGAATTAAACTTAAAATTTATTAAACTAATTGTTTGTATTCTTAAGAAATTTTTGCAAAAATTAATAGCCTATAAAATTCTAGAATTTAATTAAATTTAAATAATTAAAAATAATATCAAAAGCATCTAATCCTGCGCGCAGTGTCAATTGCTGCGCGTCAGTTTCTGCGGCCAAAATAATTTATGCATTTAGAAACTGGCGAACGCTAAGCATTAAATAGGGAATTATCTTTAACTGTTCTACGCCATTTCTAAATTTAGTTTGCTACCTAATTTTGAATTAATTCTAATAACTTTAATTTCATTACATTTAAATATAAGATTTAAACTCCTGCCCTATTATAATTATATTCTTTGTTACTATTATTAATAATTATTTATTATTTTCAATAATATTGATTTCAATTTATTTATTCTAATTTCTTTTTTAATAAACATAAATTGATAAATATATACCATTTGTCTAGTTTTAATTATCTGATGCTGAATTAGAATGTATGTTCATTGTTATTAATAATATTAAAAAAAGTTTTTTGTTTATTTAAATTTCTTAATTACTTTTAATTAAAAAATGAATAAAAATAAATATTTATTTTTTATCAATTTCAAAAAAGGCTATCAACATTTTAAAATTTAGCGCCAACAATTGGACAATCGCAGCTCCATCTGCAACATGCACTTTGCTTATGAGTATGCCTTTCTCCAATGCCTTTTTTCCTAATCGCGCTGCGAGTTCTCTTCGATATTTTCGATATTCGATCTTGCCCATGCCTTCATGCTTTTTTTTGGTAGGAAATAATTAAAGCAATTTTATTTTAGATGTATATTTTTTAGACAATCGTATCAAATATTGTTCAAAATAATTTTTTAAATGTTTTTTAAACATTAATATTTTCTTAAGTGATAAATAATTACACATTTCACGAACGCGCAGAAATGGAAAAATAAGAAATTTATGATGTATTTTGGAAAATTAAAATGAAGTCTTTTTTAAAAGGAATTAGTTGGCATTCATTTTTCTTTATTAAGCAACGTATAAAACGAATTCAATGTCATTAAAGGCTACAGTTGTTTGAAGGTATTAAAGGGCATTAAATTCGAAACTAATGATTCCCTTAAACGGCATTAAAGGAAATTCAAATTCTGGTCACGTGGTTACAGAGATTTATACAGCTCCTTCGGTCTGCTTATTTCTTCACTATTATTTTAATTTCTTTAAATACTTATATTGTTTTCACACATATACAGTAAAACTTATACTACTATATTTTTTAGTTTTCTATTAAAAAAACCTTAAAATTGTTCGGAGATAAAATAAAATGATTATTTTAAATAAATACAGAATTCTCTAAATCTGAATTAGTAGAAATTTTACCTTTTCAATTAGTAGGTTAATATTTTACTAATGAATTAGTAGAATTCCTATGCAATGCCTACCCAGGCGCGAAAGACCAGTGCTGACGATGGGTTGAAACTTGACTGAGTCTTGAACGCCCAGCGTGGGTAACCCAGAGTTGAAGCAGTCTTTATATCATTGTCACTCAATATTGGTTCAGCATGGGACACCAATGTTCGTCCCATGCTCGATTTAACACTCGGTCAATCTTCGTGAGTGGAGCTTCAACATCCAGTCTTTATTCAAGCTTGAATCAATCTTGATAGTTTATTTATTACCGTGTGCACTTAACAGTATTAGATATAAATTAGATATAAATATTTATAAATTATTTAATATTAAAATATTATTTCTGATATTTTTTAGTAATTTTTTATACTATTTAAAAATTATTATTCTTATTATTAATTATTATTAAATAATATAATAAGTATTATTATTATTATTAAGATATCAATTGGTAAATAAATATTAATATTTATTTAGTGTATAATATTTATATTAATTATATAAGATTCATATCAATAAAGTTAAATTTTTATATATTATTTTTTTTTCTTGCACAGTGTCAAATTATTATTTCAAAGTTCAAGAGTTTCGTTTATCTGAAAAATTTTCAGTGAAAAAAATGTTCATTAGGTAGTAATAAATATTTATGCCTAGTAGTTTTACACTAGGTTTAACTGTTTACTGAATATTATCAAAAATATATTTGTCGTCAAACGCGCGCGACTAAACACAAATAACCTTGAGACTTTACAGCGTGACGTTGCGATTGTCGTGCTCCCACCATCCCATCTACTCAATACACTCCCCGCCTGTGACGTCATGAGGGGAAAGCATTGAGTAGATGGGATGGTGGTATTTGTGTTTAGTCGCGCGCGTTTGACGAAAAATATATTTTTGATAATATTCAGTAAACAGTTAATCCTAGTGTAAAACTACTAGGCATAAATATTTATTACTACCTAATGAACATTTTTTTCACTGAAAATTTTTCAGATAAACGAAACTCTTGAATTTGAAAATAATAATTTGACACTGTGCGAGAAAAAAAATAATATATAATTTAACTTATAAAATTATCAGAAAAAATATTTTAATATTAAATAATTTATAAATATTTATATTTAATATTGTACAGTGCACACGGCAATAAAGGAACTGAATATTGTAACAAGATTACTGAGACTTGAAACGAGTATGGGACGAACATTGGTGTCCCATGTTGAGTGACGGCACTGGCATTGATATAGTAGATTAGGCGAGAAGCCTTCCAGCCTTCTGTGGCCGAGCGGTTTAAATGCGTGCGTTGAGAACTTCCGGTATGCGTTAGGGACGGGGTGCGTGAATTTCGATCCCACATGCGAGCAAATATTTTTCATTCTTTGTTATAAGCGTTTATATAAAATAATAAAATTGTGTGTTGTGTCGTGAATAAAAAATGTGAACATGTTTATAAATAATGTTAAAAGTCTGTTAAAAATCAAGAAAAAAATGTAACGATTAACAGAAAAATTGTCTTTTTTTACTAAAATTATTTTTTTAAAATTACTATTCAAATGATATTTATTGTTAGTAATATATTCTTATTTATATGAAAATAATAACTTATTGTCATTAAATGTATATATACACACATACATGAATTAAAATAATAACAATAATATTTTTTATTATTATTATTAATAATTCATATATTCACATTATATTGAATAAACGTGAGAAACGAGTAAATTTGGGAACAGTGGAAGCAGTCTTGTTTCAGTCCTGCATTAGGCGTCCGCAGCATTGATTGAGCATTGGTGTTCAATGCTGAATCAAGGCTCGCGCTGCAGTCTGGAATCGGTGTTACATTAAAGCTTCGATCAGTCCTGCTCTCGCTGATTCACTCATGCTCAATCAATGTTTACCAATGCTCGGCCAATCTTTATAAAGCCTGAACTCGGCGTCACTTCGCGCCTGGGTATAACTAATTCAAATTAGTAAGAATTTTCACTATTTGAATAAGTAGTTTTTACTTATGCAATTAGTAAAGTGGCTATGTGACGCAGAAGATAGATAGATCTGCTAAGATCGTTTAGATTTTGGTGATATTTAGAGAAATTTTTATTTCTTAAAAAACTCTGGAAGTGCTAATAATACAATTTTGATAGTGTTGTCTGTGTGTAATTGTGATAATTTTTTAATCTATTTTAAAATGAACTAAATTTTCGTTTAATATTTAATTTTATCTATTTATTCTTTATTTTCTTTGTGTAAATTAATAATGTGTCTTTAAAAATACTTAATTCTAAATATTGGTTAAAATTTCTAAGAATAAATATTTTACTAATTCATTTAGTAAGAACTAATGGCGTCTAAATATGCGCATGCGCAAACCTGCACCTTTTGCATTTATCCTTTTACTAATTCAATTAGTAATGACGTAATGACTATTTGAATCAGTAGTTTTCTACTAATTCTAGGTGGACGACTTTTCCCCATTTCAATTAGTAATATTTTACTAAGAATTTGTAGAATCTTACTAATTCAGATTTAGAGAGAAATATAGTAAACAATTCTTTTAGCAAAATAGAAAACGAGTTCTTAGGATAAGAGTTAATGAGAAATTAAAAACCTGATACTCTACTTTCGTTTAAATAAACAAGTTGTTAAATCAGATGTTCATTACATGAACATTTTGCTTCCTCTTTATGATCAGCAAAAAAAAAGTATATTTAATTTTTAAATCATTTTTAATACAATTTAACATTTATAAAAAAAGTTCATTCGTCTTAATAGAAAGAATAAAATTTTCTTATACAGTAATATGAATCTAAATAAACAAAAAAATTTTTTGTAAAAAAGTGAATTTTTCAATTAATTAATTAATTATTAATTTGTAATTAATTCTATAAGTTTCAATATAATATATACTTTATGTACATCAATCGGTTCGTCTTGATACAAAGAATAACATTTTTGATTTATTTTTTAATAAATAATAACATTTTATTGTACAGCAACATAAATTTTTAAGAAATAATAAATTTTTATTAAAAGTGCAAATTTTTTGTCTATAATTGGTACTAATTCTATAAATTTTAATACAATATATACTTTATATATATATATATATATATATATATATATATATATATACCAATCTATCCGTCTTGGAGCAAAGAATAAGATTTTAGAAATAAATTAGTAAGATTTTCTTACCTATCTACTGATTTAATGAACGTTTCAAAAAAAAATCCAATTATTTAAAAACAATTTGAATAAAATTCTATGCAAACATTTAAATATTTTCAAAAATAATAAAATTTTTTTTAGAAAATAAATTATGTCAAAATTATACTGGGTCAAGAATGAAATATTATTCTTAAAAATTTTATTCAATTTCGTCAAAAGAATTAAATTATTTAAAAATTTGTTGATAAAATTCTTTATAAGAATTAAAATTTAAGAAACATGAAATTATTCAATAAATTATTTATTTTTGTATTTAAATAATAATTGAATTCTCGTAGAACTTTCTAATAGAAATAGATTTAAAAGTGGATTTCAGTTAAAATTTTACATTATTGTTGAATATTAAAAGCATTATTAGCATAATGAATTTTTAAGAATAATTGAATATTGAAAAGATTTGAAATTTAAATCTTTAAAAATCTGAATTTTTCATACTTTTAATTGAAAATTCTGTATATGAAATAATTTTTTTTGAAAAATTAATTGAATTTTGTTTTGAAATTATTTGAAGTTTTTATTTTCTAATATAATATATATTTAATTGAAGAATTTCCAAATAATAGAAATTTCGTAAAATTGAATTGTAAACAAATGAATTTGAAAATTCTCAAAGAACTTTTTTATAGAAGCTATATATGATAAAAAATTTGAATTATATATGCAAGTTGTATAAACAGATAAATTTTTGTCCCCTTTTTGAAGAAAATAATTCCCCTTTTCACCTTCTTCGAGGATAAAATGTGATGCCTGCTTACTGCAATTTTGCAATGTAAGATTTCTTCTTTTGCGATTTCTAAGTTGTTCAATATTTTTTTTAAAAATGTGACCGTTGTAGAAGAAGACTTCAATTATTTTGATTATAAAATTCAGTAAAGTACCTGAAGTCAGCGTTAAAGAATTACACAGCCACACAAAAAAAAAAAAAAGTTCTGATCTGGGGGTCTCACTATGTAGACTTTATGTTTCTTGGGTCGCTGAATCCGAATCCGAGGTCCATTTAACCCCATCAGATCAGGATTTTGACATAACCTCAAAAAACCAATATGGCGGACACATTTTTGAAAAGTTCATCGGATTCGCTTGAAATTCGTTACTCGGGGGTTTTTGGGGTCGCTGATTACGAATTTGAAGTCTGATTTCAAAAATTCAAAATGGCGGATCCAATATGGCGGACAAGTTTTTGAAAAATTCATCGGATTCGCTTGAAATTCGTTACTCTGGGGTTTTTGGGGTCGCTGATTACGAAAATGATGTCGGTTTTTCAAAATTCAAATTTTTTTTTTTTTTTCAAAATTTTTTCAAATTCAAAATTTTGAAAAACCGACATCAATTTCGTAATCAGCGACCCCAAAAACCCCAGAGTAACGAATTTCAAGCGAATCCGATGAATTTTTCAAAAACTTGTCCGCCATATTGGATCCGCCATTTTGAATTTTTGAAATCAGACTTCAAATTCGTAATCAGCGACCCCAAAAACCCCCGAGTAACGAATTTCAAGCGAATCCGATCAACTTTTCAAAAATGTGTCCGCCATATTGGTTTTTTGAGGTTATGTCAAAATCCTGATCTGATGGGGTTAAATGGACCTCGGATTCGGATTCAGCGACCCAAAAAACATAAAGTCTACATAGTGAGACCCCCAGATCAGAACTTTTTTTTTTTTGTGTGGCTGTGTTATTTTTCCCGCAAAAACTGTAAAAATTAAAAATTTTTCTTACAACGATTCAAGGTCTAAAAAGTGAATTGAAAATGTTTTTTAATTGTTCTGGGACATATTCAGTGGAATTATTTCTCTTTTGCTTCAAATAAAATATATTATTTATTACTGTAATAATTGTATACTAATAAAAATAATAATTGTATATTTTTAATTTTTAAATAACAATTGTATATTTATAAACAATAATTGTATAGTTGTAAATAGTAAGCGACAAGCACTGCGAAGAAAGAGACAGAGCAAAAATTATAGGTTATATGTTATGACTGATGTACCTCGATTGAAAATTCATTATTGAATAAGAAAAACAATTTTTATTTAAAAAATAGAAAAATGTAGTAATAAATTGATTATTTTCTTCACTGTAATTATTAATTCCTAAACACTAATTGTTTGCACACATGACAGTAAACAATTTTTCTTTTTTCCAAAATAGAAAACAAGTTCTGAGGATAAGAGTTAATGAGACATTAAAAACCTGATGCTCTACTTTCGTGAAAACAGAAAAATAATTTAATACGAAAGGCTTCACACTCGATAACAGAAGACTACTTTTTATCATAATTTCTAATTTAAACTATTATTCAAAACTTGAATAATTTTTGTTAAATAAATAATTTTTTAAAACAAATGTATTATTAGTTTTACAACAATTAAAATTTTCAAAGACTTCAATTTAAAAATATTTTGAAACTTAATTATTTATAAAAAATTTTACAATAACGCTTCTAATTCATATATTATGTATTATTAAAAATTTTAGCAAAAATTCACTTAAAATTCAATTCTGGTCAGAAAGTTTTAAGAAAATAATTTAATTATTTAAATACAAAAAAATAATTAAATGCATAATTGATTAATTCTTAAAATTGAATTTCTATAAAGAATTTTATGAAAAATTTTGATAAATAATTGACTTTTTTCGAGAATTTGATAAAAAAAAATTTATTATTTATGAAATCGTTAAATTTTTGGGATAAGAATTTTATTAAATTTTTTTTTTATAAAATTGAATTCTTTTGTACAATCTTATTAAAATAGCAGATAGTAGTCGATGAATGCAAAGCCTGTCTTAATATTGAGAGAAATAAGAGATAAATTCGCACAATATTTTCTAAGCGTAAATTAGTTTGAATAAGAAAAATACAATTGTACGTGAAAGTAATTGGCATTTAAAAGGAGGTTTTAAGGTCAGTTTTAATAAACTCGTTCTGGTTGATTTACAAAAATTTGATTTTGTATTATCCTGACATTTTCCTAATTTCCATAAAAAATATTCACCTCTTATCCTGGTAATATGTACAATTTTAAATTTTTATGAAATTCAATTATTTTCCAAACTTTTTTAGTTAGAATTCTTAAAAAATTAGATTAGGTATATTTTAAAAAATTATTAAAAGAAAAAAAATAATTTTTTTTTAAATATCAAATTTATTTCAATTAAATTTGCCAAAAATTTCCAATTAATTGAAAATTCAAATAAAATTTATTTATAATTCAAGCAAGAATTTAACTATATTAATTTAAAAAATTTTAATTATAATTTTTTAAAAAACTAATTTTTTCATAATTTTCAAATTAAATTATTCTATATAAGAATAATTTTTGTTCCATTAAATATATAAATCTTATTTATTTTTTTCACAGAAATTAAAATTTTAATATTTTAATGAATTTTAATGTAAAAACTTTTTGAAATTTAACTATTTCTAAAAATTCATACTAAAAAGCATTTAATTTTATTAAAATTTTTGGAAATGAATTGAATTTTTTTAATATCATTTTATGAAAGCTTAGAAAAATAATTTAATTGTATCGAGTAATTTAATTAAAATTGTACTAAAAATAATTAAATTCTGGCGATAAATTTTATTATTTATGAAAATAATTCAATTCTTATAAACAAAAATGTTATCAAAATTTTAGAAAATAATTCATTTCTTTCAAAGAATTTTTTGAAAATATTTTCAATAATTGATTTATTTAGAAAAATTTCCTCGAAAATTGTATTTCAAATAATTGAATTTCTGTGAAAATTTTGTTATTCATGATATTAATTAAATTTTTTCGAAGAATTTTATTAATTTTTCTTTTTAAATAATTGAATTCTTTTAATAAATTTTATAAAAATAGTTGATATTGAAAATATTTTAATTTCAGGGAACAATTTCATTATATAAATGAAAATAGTTGAATTCTTGCAACGAATTTTATTGGATTTTTTTAGAAAGAATTGAAGTTTTTTAAATCATTTTATGAAAATTTTAAAAAATTATTCAATTGTTATTGAGTAATTTAATTAAAATTGTACTTATTAAAAATAATAAAATTTTGGAGATAAATTTTATTATTTAAGTATGAAATTATTTTAATTTTTATATAAACAAATGTTACCAAATTGTATAAAATAATTAATTTCTTTCAAACAATTTTATTAAAATATTTTAAAAAATTTCATAATTTGTGAAAATAATTAAATTCTTGCAAAAAATTTTTATTTTGACAATAATTGAATTTGTTTCAAAGAATTTTATCAAAGTTTTTTGAATTATTTCTAAGAAGAATTTCATTGGAAAAAAACTGAATTTAAGAATCATATGTTTGAAGGAAATAAAAAGGGGTCATATGATTTAAACCAAAAAATAAAAATTGATTCGATATGATTGATTTGACCTTTTAAGTGCAATTTAATTTCCACCACTGCGGGACGATTAACAGGTTTAAATTGAAGGAGAAGAGATGTTTTCAGAGTGTGAGCACGGCTCGTTACAAGGAACTTATGGAAGTATTTCGGGCGGGTGGGCCCAACGAACTCACCATTTCTTTTGGGCCCTCGAGGGCCCACCGACGTTCCCATAGGGGGTCAAAGATCAGAGGGCCCACCTCCACTTTATATACTCCCTTCTACTTTATATTCCTCTCTCTCTCTCTCTCTCTCTCAACTTTCCTCTCTTTGTTTTCCATTCTTTTTTCTCCACATCTATACCATTCCATTTATAACATTTTTGCATCATGCGAGCGATTCAAGGAAATTCCTTCCAAAATCTATTCTTACTTTTTAATTACTTTTTTTTTAATAAAAATATTTTTTTAATATTTAATATTGTATCAAAAAGTATCAAAGTATCAAAGTATCACGAATACGTTGATAACAATGATGTTGTTACGTATTTACAATCACTTGGACATTACGTTCGAATGTGATTATTTACTACTAATTTGATAATAAATATACATTTTGGAAAAAATATAACATTGGGAAAACTATTTTTTGGAAAATCCAGCATTGATGGGAAAAAAATATTTTGGGAAAAGTTTTTTTTGGGAAACGGATTTTGAGAAAATTGTCCACCAATCATTTGAATCAATTATAATTAGAAAATTCTACGAAAATTCAATTATTTAAATTTAAAAATAAGTAATTTATTGAATAATTGAATGTTTCTTAAAATTCAATTCCCATAAAGAATCGTTATCAACAAAATTTTCAAATAATTAAATTCTATCAACGAATTTTAATAAAAATTTTAAGAATAATTACATTTTTCAAGAAATTTGATTAAGATTGTATTAAAAATAATTGAAATTCAGCAATGAGTTTTATTATTTGTGAAAATAATTGAATCCATAAGAAGAATTTTATTACTCTTGAACAATATTTAATTTCTGTAAAGAATATTATTACTCTTGAAAATAATTAAATTTTTCCAATAATTTGTAACTTTTACAAAATTGAATTTTTTTTCGTGTTTTTAACTAAAACATCTACAATAAATTTATTATTTTTAATAATTTTTGAAAAAGTTCTTTAATATTTATAAAAATAGTTGAATCTCTGTGAAAATAAATTTAATTTTTTTGAAAATAATGGAATTATTGCAAAGAAATTTATAAAAAATTTGTAAATAATTGAATTGCTGTGAAACATTTGTTAATTATAAAAATAATAAAAGGTTTGCTTAGAATTTTATCAAAAAATTTTTAAAATAATTCATTTCTTTTGGAAAATTTTATTAAAATAGTAGATATTAAAAATCATTGAATGGACGAGAATTTTTGAAATAAAATTAAATTTGTTGAAAAGAATTTCATTAAAATTTTTGAAAATAATTAAATTTTGGAGAAAAATTTTAATATTTATAAAGATAATTGAAATTTTGACGATAATTTTTTCAAACTTTTGACCATAATTAAATTTTTGCGAAGAATTTTATTACTTTTGAAAATAATTGAATTCTTCAGACGAATTTTTTAATAATATTTCTTTTTAAATACCTAATTGAATTCTTTGGTGAAATTTTATTGAAATAATTGATATTGAAAATAATTGAATTTTTATAAATTATAGAAATAAATGAAATTTCTACGAAGAATTTTATTAAAATTATTTTGAAAATAAATTGAATTGTTAAAAAGAATTTCATGAAATTTTTTGAAAATAATTTAATTCTTTCGAGAAATTTAATTATAATTGTATTGCAAAATAATTGAAACGCTGCGATGAGTTTTATAAGAATTTCCAAATTCATTCGTTTACAATTCAATTTTACAAAGTTTCAATTATTCGGAAATTCTGCAATTAAATATATATTGAAAAATAAAAATTTTAAATCATTTCAATAAAAATCCTATTAAACTTTTAAAAAAAATTAATTCTACAGAATTTTTTTGTCAAAAATATGATAAATTAAGAATTTCAATGATTTTAGTTCGAAACTTTTTCAAAATTTAATTATTTCTAAAAATCCACGTTATACTGCTTTTAATATTTAATTATAATCTAAAATTTTAACTGAAATTCATTTTTAAAACCATTTTTATTAGTAAATTCTACGATGAGAATTCAATTATTTAAATACAAAAATAAATAATTTATTAATTTCATGTTTCTTGAAATTCCATTCTCATAAAAAATGTTATCAACAAATTTTTGAAATCATTAAATTTTTTGGACGAATTTTAATAAAATTTTTAACAATAATTACATTTTTCGAGGAATTCGATTGAAATAGCATTAAAAATCATTGAAATTCTGCGATGAGTTTTATTATTTATGAAAATAATTGAATTCCTAAAAGAATTTTATTATTTATAAAAATAATTGAATACCTGTAAAAATGTTATTATTTATGAAAATAATTGAATTATTGCGAAGAAATTTATAAAAAAATTTGTAAATAATAAAAATAAATAATAAAAATTTTAAATTTTAAAAATAATAAAAATTTTAGTGGTGCTAGTTTATATTTTTAATTTTAATTTTTTTTTTTAATTTTTTTTTTTTTTTTATTAAACCTATTTTGTTTTATTGAAAAACAAAATATTCAAGAATGGAAAAATATAAAATACTTGAAAAATATTCCGGAACACTGGTATAATATTTACGGTATGGTGTATTTTTATTTATTTTTATTTTTTTTTGGTGGCGGATGTACTCGTTCTTTATGCTCGTTACCAATCTTGTGGATAAATTTAAGACATGAGAGTATATAAAATACCCCTCCATTTTGGTAATTGCTTCGTAACCAACAATTACGGTTCCATCAAGTCACGATTGAAGAAATGGTTTTGCGCGGGAAGGTGAGACCAATGAAAATACACGATACCCACTCTCTTACTTGACTAGAGAGTCAAGGCTAAAGGGAACACAAGTTTCGAACCCCTTTTAGTCTAGTCGAAACTGCACCTGTGAGTGAAACTGTATTCTCAGTTTTAACACACACTCGGGTGCATCTCTCTCAAGAATTTACTCTTGAGAGACATGTAGTGTAATTTAGTAAAACGTCAATTACATTTAGATAAAATATAAAAACAAAAAAAAAATGCTTCCAAAAAAAGATTAATACTAAATTTAGCCAATTTATTATTTATTTAATTTATCCATTCTTTTTTTATTAAATTATTGAATAAAATTATGTAATTTGATCCTTTTAGACAAAGAGTTATATTTTTATAATTAATTATTACAATAGTTTAAACAAACGTAAATGATATTTTTAGTTGAAAATTAAATAAACTTTTAAGTGAATTAATTCAAGTGTCATCTAGTCACATTTTGAGTTTGTAATTAATTTATACAATTCTGTGCGGGGCAAGAATGGAAGTGAACAATGGAATTTGATTTAATAGAACAACTATTAAGCAGGTATTATGCAAATTTAAAACTTGTTTCAATTTTAACTGCATAAAAAAATTTATTAAAAAAAAACTTCTTTGAAATTCAAATTATTTTTTTTTTTAATTTCTAATTTTTGTTCGTGTGCAATTTAAATTAATATACTTTTTAAATTAAATTTAAATGATTTTTTTAAATTTATTCATTTTTATTATTTAATGTTTGCTTTGCATTGAAAAAGTTTTTTTTAAATTATTATTATTGAATAGAATAATTTATTATATTCAAGAAATTACTTCTAAAAATGAATTTTATTTTAAATATCTTTTATTTTAATAAACAAAAATAAGAATAATTAAACAAATTATATTATTGCAATTCTTTTATAAAATTAGTATTCTATAAAAAATGATTAAATAAACAATTATTATTAAATGGAAAAAAAATTTTTTTTTTTTTGAATAATTATTTTGTTCGTTAATTCTGAAAAATCTGCGGGATTAAAATGTTTAAATGAATGAGAATTTGTTTAACTTTCCTTATAAGTACTGAAAATGCAAATTTTTTAATCGACCCTCCAACTATTTATTCGAGGAAAATTCTCACGTATTCGTCCTCTCAATTGATTGTGTCAATAATGAACACGTGTCGTCGACAAGAAAAAAATTTACAAATTAATATTTGTAGATTTTTTTTTTAAATAAAAAAATTTGTTATAATTGTAGAAAATTTTTTTTTAAAGTGCAAAAAAAAAAATTTTTGAAATTAAATATTCTTTAATTATTACATAGTGTTTTTTACAATTGAATAAAAAATATAAAATTGGAAAAAAAATTAAAAAGTAAGAATAAGATAAGACTGCACATTGTTGAAGTGAACATAAAATATGCATAAAAATATAATAACGAAACTTAATGATAAACATAATCAATACTTTTTTGTTATCTATGTACAATAATATTATTTTTTGCTTTGCATTAAATTATATATAAGTAAAAACACTTATTTATTGAAGGATTAAGTCCCGTTTACAATAATAAATGAAATGAAATCAAAATTTTTATTTTATTTTATTAACACCGACCTTAAAACCTCATTTTAAATGCCAATTACTTTCACGCACAATTATATTTTTCTTATTTAAACTAATTTATGCTTAGAAAATATTGTGCGAATTTATCTCTTATTTCTCTCAATATTAAATTACAATATTAAGGCAGGCTTCGCACTCCTCTACTAAAACATACAATTTATTACTTTTTTTACAATTTCCAACCATTTGGATCCATTTTTTTTTTAGATATATGACACTAAAAGCTACTTTTTTCAAAATTTGCACTACTTTAAGTTTAAATTCGCTAATAGTTGAAATAAAAAAATTATTTACGAAAATTTTAATAAAATTTTTCTTTTAGATACAATTCAAAAAAAAATTTCGATAAAATTCTTTAAAACAATTCAATTATTGTCAACAATTTTTGGAAGATTTTTGCGCAACAATTCAATAATTTTTATAAATATGTAATGAAATTTTTCGCTGAAATTCCAATATTTTCAATATCTGGTATTTTAATAAGATTTCTCAAAAGAATTCAATTATTTAATAAGAAAAATTAATAAAATTCTTCGCAAAAATTCAATTAATATCATCAATAACAAAATTTTCACGCGGGAATTCAATTATTTGAAATACAATTTTTAAGAAAATTTTTCGATAAAGAAATCAATTATTTAAAATATTTTAATAAAATTGTTTGAAAGAAATTAATTATTTTCTAAAATTTAGTAACATTTGTTTATATAAAAATTAAAATAATTTCATAAATAATAAAATTTATTTCCAAAATTTAATTATTTTTAGTATAGGTACAATTTTAATTAAATTACTCGATAAAATTGAATTATTTTTTTAAGTTTTCATATTAAATAATTTTAAAAAATTCAATTCTTTCCAAAGATTTTAATAAATTTCTTGGATAGAATTCAATTATCTTTATGAATAATAAAATTCTTCACAGGATTTAAATTATTATTAATACAAATTTAAATGAATTCCTGGAAAAATGTAATTATTTTCAATTTTAATAAATTTCTTTGTATAAGTATTCAATTTTAAGAAATAATCAATTATTCTATCAATTATTTTTATAAATAATGAAAGTCATCACAAGAAGTCAATTATGTTTAATACAGTTTTAATAAAATTATTCGAAAAAATTGAATTATTTTTTTAAATTTTCATGAAATGATTCAAAAAAATTCAATTCTTTCAAAAAATGTTAATAATATTCGTCGCATGAATTGAATTATTATCATGAATAATCAAATTGACGTCAAGAATTCAATTATTTTTATACAATTTTAATTCAACTATTATAGAAACTAATTGAATTATTCTTTTAAATTTTAATAAAATGATTCCGAAGAATTCAATTCTTTGTAAAAATTTTAATAAAATTCGTTGCAAGAATTCAATTATTTTCAAAAATAATAAAATTCTTTGATAGAAATTTATTATTTCATAAAATTTTTATACAATTTGTTTATAACAATTAAATTATTATGTTTAATACAATTTTAATTATATTTTCAAAATAATTCTTTTAAATTTCCACAGGATTTAAATTATATTTTTAATACTTTAAATAAATTTCTCGAAAAATGTAATTATTTTTAAAAATTTAAATAAAATTCTTTGTAAGTATTCAATTTTAATTAATAATCAATTATTCGATAAATTATTTATTTTTGTATTGAAATAATTGAATTCTTTTAGAACTTTCTAATGAGAATTGCCATAAAATGAATTTCAATTAAAATTTTATATTATAATTGAATATTCAATGCAGTTTTGTATGAATTTTTAGAAATAGTGAAATTTCAAAATGCTTTTATATTAAAATTATTTAAAATTTTAATTTCTGTGGAAAAATAAACATTTACCTAACTATATATAAATATATTTATTTATTAAACAAAAATTATTTAAATATGAATAATTTAATTTAGAAATTATATGAAAAAAATTTGTCTTTTGAAAAATTATAATAAATAACTTTTTAAATATATTTACATTCACTTAAAAATATTATAAATATTTATTTAAATATCCAATTAATTGGAAATTTTATCAAATTGAATTGGATTTTTATTCAATTTATTTTATTAGTATTTTATATTAAAAAAAAATTATTTTTTTACTTTTAAAATAATTATTTTTAAATATTGTGGAATTTTTGAAGTACCTATTCTAACTGAAAGTTTTTGGAAAATAATTGAATTAAATAAAAAATTTAGAATTGAACTTATTACCAGGATAAGAGAAAAAGTGAATATTTTTTGTGAAAATCAGAAAAATGTCAGGGAAATACAGAATAAGATTTTTTTTATTTTTACGTGAACCGACTAAAACGAGTTGTTTAGTCGTCAAAATTTAATTTTTCGATAGCTACATTTGATTACATTTAACAGTCTTCAAAGTTAATTTTTTAAACGGAATTATTGAGTGCGAAGCCTGTTAAGTTGTAAAAATTTCTCTAAACGAGATGAGAAACTTATGAGGTGAAAATACGGGAAGAGGAAATGGATGCAAATCTACTTAACGAGTTATGGATTCATATTACATGCGCATATGTCATATACTCGTTATAATAATAATAATAATAATAATAATAATAATAATAATAATAATAATAATAATAATAATAACAATAATAATAATAATAATAATAATAATAATAATATTATTATTATTATTATTATTATATTATTATTATTATTATTATTATTATTATTATTATTATTATTATTATTATTATTATTTTATATTATTGTTATTATTATTATTATTATTTTCTTTCAAAGTCTGTTGTAAGTATGGTAAAAGTATAAGAAAAAATGATGATATGACAAACGCTCGCCATATCGTGTGTAGAAAATGCGTACATTAAAAGTCCAATATCGTCTCGCTAACAGACAGGAAGTTTGAATTACATGCTCGTAACTCTCGCAAAACGCGTGTCAAATTGGTATTCATTATGTTTTATAGCTGTAAATGCAGATTTGCAATATGCAAGTGCAAGCATAATGTCCTTTTACAATGTTACAGTTACTGTATTAAACACGTGTTGCACCCTTAATGCTGCAAAATTATATCATTTTTGTTTCTCAGAACACTTTCATTATAATAAAAAAAATTTTTATTGTCTTATAATTATTATTTTAATTTTTAATTTTATTATCATTACCATTATTATTACTATTTTTTGTATTATTACTACTACTGTTTATTATTACTATTATTATTACTACTACTACTTTTTATTATTACTATTATTATTACTACTACTGTTTATTATTACTATTATCATTATTATTGTTATAATTATTATTATTATTATTATTATTATTATTATTATTATTATTATTATTATTATTATTATTATTATTATAATGTTATACACAAAAACTTGTAAAAAAAATTGTTTACTTATGCCTGGAATCGAACCCTGCTGTATTGACTTAAAGTGCAGCGCTTTAAGCATCTCAGCTACTCAATAAATTCAAAAACGATTCTCGATAATAAAATTAAAAATGAAACGCTGATTGATGAATATAAAAGAAACGATTCACTATTTACGTAAAGGGAAATTAATGTCAGATCTAAATAGATCAATGTATGAGGTGAATGAACTTCTTATTCTTTATTACAAATCCAATCACGTTATCCAATTAAGTTATTTTTCTACCTTAGGATTCAGCATATCAAATTTCCTCCTCGTATATATATATATATGAAACACGATTTATCAGGCATGAAAGTAATTAAAATTTATTACGCAAAAAAATAATAAATTGTATATTCTTAAATGAAATGAGACACTAATCGGCTTTATTCTGTTTTTTTTAGATTTGTAAAAATCAAGTCAACACTCGAGAGGAAGCGAGACAAATTTTCAAGTAGAGACAAGATCTTGACCACAGTAAACGAAGGTCATTTTGAAACCATCAACCAATGACGGTTGAGTTTCCTACAAGGTAGAAAAATTTTTAACAGTTGCAGTTGTAAAATTACATTTTTTTCTATTTATTTATTTTTTTCATTTATTATTATTAATTTTATTATAATTAATTTTGTTATTATTGATTTTATTATTTCTAATTTTTTATGGACTTTTCCCTGATTTTCAAACACAATTTTGACTTTTTCCCTGACCCTAAAGAATATTCTGATTCACTCTAAAAATTATTAGATACTCAAAAAAATGTTCTATTACATTTATTTACAAATTTCTTCAAAAGTAAAATTAAAATTATTCGAAAACATCAATAGTTTTATTTCAAATAAATATTTAATCATTTTTTTTCATTGGAATTAAGATGTTCAAAAATTTCAAATTCAAATCTTTTCAAATTGAACAACTTTATAAAACATAAAGATATCGATCACTCCAAATCTTCGACTCGGAGTTATCCATTTCTTTATGTTTTATAATAATTAAAGATGACCGACTGACAAAATCATTAGTTTATTATTATAAGAATATTGTTACTGTAATAATTTCTTAAAAATTATTAATATCATTTTAATTGAATTATGATTTTCTAGAATTTTTAACTAAAATTCTACTTTAAATCAATAACATCAATTATTATTCAATTAAACTTTTTCAAACAAATTAATTCTACAGAATTGTTAGTTAAAAGTACAAAAAACAATAATTTAATTATACGAGAAATCAATTATTTAAATTTTATATACAAAAATAAATAATATTGAATGTTTCTTAAAATTTAATTTTTACGAAGAATTGTATCAACAACTTTTGAAAATATTTCATTTCTTTTAAGGAATTTAATTAAAATAAATTACAATTTTTTAAAATAATTAAAAACTTTTTGAAGAATTTTATTTAATTTTTTTTAAATAATTGAATTCCTGAGAAGAATTTAAATAATAATTTTTGAAAACAATTGAATTCATGAGAAGAATATTTATTAAAATTTTTTTAAATAATTAACATCTTGAGTAGAATTTAAAAAAAAATTTTTGACAATAATTGAATTCTTGAGAAGAATTTCCTTATCTATATTTATAAAGATAATTTAATTCTTGACAAGAATTTTTAAAAATTTTTGAAAATAATTTTATTTCTGCAAAGTATTTTATTACTTTTTAAAAGAATTGAATTCTTGTGATGAATATTGATATTTATCAAAATAATTGAATTTTGGAAAAGAATTTTATTAAAAATTTCTTAGAATAATTGATTTTATGGGGAGAATTTATGCGATTTTGTTATTTATCTAGCTTATTGAATTCTTTTGCAAAATTACTTAAAACTTTTGAAAATAATTGATTTTCTGCGACGAATTAAAAGTTATTTATGAAAATATTTAAATTATTGTAATAAATTTTATTTTTTTTTTATTAAATACTTAAATGTTTTTTAAAATTGAATTCTTTCGTCAAGCTTTAATAAAATTTTTAAGAATAATTGCATTTCTCAAGTAATTTATTTAAAATTGTATTAAAAATATTTGAAATTCTGCGATGAAAATAATTGAATTCGTAAATGAAATTTTATTATTTATGAAAATAATTGAATCCTTTCGTAGAATTGTATCATCAACAAGTTTTTTCTATAATTAAATCTGTTGACAAATTTTATGAAAATAGTAAATATTTAAAAACATCGAATTGCGAAAAACTTTTAAAAATAATTCAAATGTTGCAAAGAATTTCATTTGAATTTCTGAAAATAATTGAATTTTTGGCGAAAAATTTTGCGATTTATAAAAATAATTGAATTCTTGACGAGATATTCATTAAAATTTATAAAAATAATTGAATTCGTGCAAAGTATTTTATTAAATTTTGTTTTAATAATTGAAATTTGGCCAAGAATTTAATTAAAACTAGCAACATATACCTCACTCGCTAACGCTCGTTCGGTTGTATTTAAACTTATTAGTTTTTACTTATTTTTTTTTTTTTTATTTGAACTAAGTAAATATTTACTGGACATAAATATTTTAATTTATGGTATCTATTAAATAGTTATTTGAACCAAATACAAATTACTTAAGTCAATTAAATAGAATAATTTAATTTAATAAATATTGCTTTAAATCAATTATAAAAATTACTTGATTAAATAATGCATAGTTTTTAATTAAAATAAATATTTATTTGCATCAATAAAATAATTTTTTTTGAAATAACTAAACTTAGAAGGTTAGATTTTGAATGTTAGCCTGATTCTCTGAATAATTAGTAAGAAAAGGGCGAAGATACGTCCATTCTTTTCTTACTAATAGGATTTTCTGTAGGTAATGATCAGGGTGTTTTTTTTGAAATTTTTACTGCACTATTCTTACGCATGTCACCGTCACCAATATTGTTACAATATATATTGTAACAATATTGTTACAACAAAGTCTAGACTTTGGGTTTTTGCAAGTCTAGACAATATAGTTGTATAATAATATAAATTTTTCTTTCTAAACCAGAATTTGAACATTTACAAAATTAAAACCTTATAGAAAATGTAAAAAATTATTAATATTTATAAAAATATAAATTATTTTATTTAAAATCATTGTGTAATAAGACAAAAATTATGAAGTGACATTTACAAAAAATGTCATTGTACATTATACGAAATGTTATTTTTACGTATTCTCTTACTAAACCTTTCATTTTCGTCCGCTATCCTGGATTCGCCATTTTGTATTTTTAAAAAGTGACTTTGGATTCATAATCAGGGGAATTTTACTGAAAATCAGTTGAAAAGTACTAAAATATCAGTCATTCTTCACTGATTATTATTTTATTGTGATTTATTTATTAATATTGTAAATTTCTGTCAAACAAATAATTTTACTAAAAGTCAGTTGAAAATTACACTTACAGTAGTGTTTCATTCGAGCAACACGATCCGAGAAACGAACAAAAAACGATTTTCTTTTTGTTTTGATAACCAAGCTGTCATGTTCGCTCGTCTTATTGAAGTAAATTTTCATAAATGTTTATTTACATTATTCGAAGATAATTAAATCTTAAAAAATTACTATAAAAAAATTCTAATAATATTAGTTTTTAAAAATATTATAATGTTATTTTTCGAAAATAATTGAATTTCTTAAAATAATTCTTATATCCTAACTTACCTTTAAAAATTTTTTTTAAATTTTTGGTAATTCAATTATTTTCAAAATTTGCAATTAAAATTCTTCAAAAAATTGTAACAAAATACTTGAAATAAATTAATTATTTTCAATTAAATTTAGCACAATTTCAACTATTCAAAAAGGTTTCTATTGTAGACATATTTAAAAAATTTAATTATGTTAAAAAATTATTCAAAGAAATCTAAGTATACTTATTTTTAATTATCTATAACTTAATCTATTGAATTTAGAAAAATTACATCAAGAGGACAAAACTTTGTTCTTTCGTCTACTTTTGAATAATGTTTAGAAAACTAAATTTTTATTAATGTTTATTAAAAAATTATTTTATACCTAAAAATGTTAAATTTTTTTAATTTAGGCATGATTACAATCACAGGCACACAAAAAAAAAGTTGTCTGTTCATTGAACAAGACCTACATGTCTTATAGTATTTTGGCCCCCTGAATACGAATATGAAGTCAGAATTGCTCCAGCACCCTCTGTTTTTTTTAAATCGAAAAAACTACCCTTAAGTCTAAAATTCAAGAATTAAAGTAAAAAAAAATAAAAACACGGCTTTCTTCGGAGTAGAAGAATATATTTATGCGTTTTCTTCTTTCAACAACTCAAATAATGTCAAAATTGCTCCACCACCCCTGTTTTTTTAAATGGGAGAAACTACCCTTAAATCTAAAATTCAAGAACTAAAGTCAAAGAATGAAATAACCACTTTTTTGCGAAGTAGAAGAATATATTTATGCGTTTTCTTCCTTCAACCACTCAGAAATATTGTCAAAATTGCTCCACCACCCCTGTTTTTTTAAATGGGAGAAACTACCCTTAAATCTAAAATTCAAGAACTAAAGTAAAAAAAATATGAAATAACCGGTTTTCTTAGGAGTAGAAGAATATATTTATGCGTTTTCTTCCTTTAACCTCTCAGAAATAATGTCAAAATTGCTCCACCACCCCTGTTTCTTTTAAATGTGAGAAACTACCCTTAAATCTAAAATTCAAGAACTAAAGTCAAAGAATGAAATAACCAGTTTTTTTGCGAAGTCGAAAAATATATTTATGCGTTTTTTTCTTTCAACAATTTAGAAATAATGACGAAATTGCTCCATCACCCCCTGCCCTTACATCTAAAATTCAAGAATTATAGTAAAAAATGATATAACAGGTTTTTTCCAAAGTAGAAGAATATATTTATGTACTTTTTAAAAAAGCATCAGCATTGCTTCATCACCCTCTTATTGATTTATATTGAAAAAACTACCCCTTTAAGTATGAACCCAGAGTATACTAACAACAATAAAAACAATTAGTTTTAGACAAAAGCATACGTTCCTTTATTTTTGTTCTCATAACTAAAAAGCAGAATCAGAGTTAATTTATCATTATTTGTTGTTGAAAGAAGAAAACTCATAAATATATTCTTCTACTCCGAAGAAAACCGGTTATTTCATTTTTTTTCACTTTAGTTCTTGAATTTTAGATTTAAGGGTACTTTCTTCGATTTAAAAAAAAGTAGGGGTGGTGGAGCAATTTTGACATTATTTCTGAGTTGTTGAAAGAAAAAAACGCATAAATATATTCTTCTACTCCGAAGAAAACCGGTTATTTCATTTTTTTTTACTTTAGTTCTTGAATTTTAGATTTAAGGGTAGTTTCTTCGATTTAAAAAAAACAGGGGTGGTGGAGCAATTTTGACATTATTTCTGAGTTTTTAAAAGAAGAAAACGCATAAATATATTCTTCTACTCCGAAGAAAACCGTGTTTTTATTTTTTTTTACTTTAATTCTTGAATTTTAGACTTAAGGGTAGTTTTTTCGATTTAAAAGAAAACAGAGGGTGATGGAGCAATTCTGACTTCATATTCGTATTCAGGGGGCCAATATATTATAAGACATGTAGGTCTTGTTTAATGAACAGACAACTTTTTTTTTTAATAATAAAAATTAAAAATAATTATTTTTAATTTTTATTATTTAAATACACAATTAAAAATAATAATAATACTCCGCAAAAAAGCCCAACTAATAGAAAAATAAAAAAGTAGGTTAATTTTAAATTTAGATCCAACTATTACAATGTTATAGATTTATTAAGTAATATATAACAAGTAATATTATATATATTTCTCTAAATAAAGATGTCTATTGACTTTTTAAAATTGATTTTCTTAAAAATTTCTTTATTAAAAGTATTAATATTTAAATTTTATAGTTATTGCTGTTTTAAAAAATCAATCCGGGAATATTTATTTTTGGTCTGGGAATTTAAAAATAATAATTCACTAGACACCTTGAATTAATTTTTAACTTGATATAATAATTTTAATTCACTAAAATGAATTTAATTTTAGTTTTTAATAGAATTAATAAAAAAGAATTTAAATGTTTTTGGATATCGATTTTTTTCAAAAAATAGGTTATTATTGTATTATTTTTAGTTGTCAGTTATGGGAAAGTCGAGAAGCAGTCGAGAAGTTCGGTCGATGACAATTAGAAAAATAGACGATACGATTTGACAATTAACAAAAGAATAAACAAGATGATCGTTTGAAAACCAAAGACGATAACCAAATAATCGCTCGAAAAAATGAAATTCTCAGATCGAAGTGAAACACTAACTTACAGAAATATAAGTCATTTTTCACTGATTATCCATTTAAAAAATTATTGTTGATGTCTGCCAAACAAATACAGGGTTGCCACGGACCTGGAAAACCTGGGAAACCCGGAATTGTCATGGAATTTTTTTTCAGTCATGGAAAACCTGAAAAATCTGGAATTGTCAGGGAATTTTATAAAGCCTGATACTAAAAGCTCTATTTTTTGTATTTGAGTCGTAAAAATTTCAAGTTTTCAAGTTGACATACAACTTTTTGATTTTAAATTTAGTGCTTACAATTGAAATCAATATGGCATTTCTAAATTTTAGTTTCTTTTGGTCTCTATCTTCCTTTAAATAATTTTTAAATTAATACATTTTAGAAACCCCAAAATGTTATGAAACTGAAGCTACCAACTTTTATGCAATGAAAATTTTTTCTTTTGCTAATTGTTTTTTAATGTAAGAAGCCCTTTAAAAAATTGCAATCGAAAAAAATTGCTTCTGAAGCAAGGAAATAATAATTTAGTTAAAATTTCGGGATATTTGGAAAATCTACGAAAAAATAATTAAAAATCACTAATTTCCTTGCCTTCCTTAGATCCTCTTACAATTTTTTTAAATGACTTGTCACATTAAAATAAATAATTTGTAAAAGAAAAAATTGCTTATGAGGTGAGGAAATAATAATTTTGTTTAAATAATATATGGATTTTTCGAAAATCTGTGTAAAAAATCAAAATTAATAATTTCCCCGACTTCGATCTTTTAAAATTTTTAAAAGGCTTCTAACATTAAAATAAATAATTAGCAAAGAAAAAATTGTCATTGAATAAACGTAGGTAACTTCAGTTTCATAAAATGTTATTAAAATGCTTTTTAAAATACTGGTTTAATAATTGTGAAAAATTCTAAACTTAACTAAATTTTTAAATTTAAAAAGATTTGCTCCTCATCTTTCTTCGGAGCGTATCTCAAATAACCTTACAAATTTTAACTTAATTTTTTGTTAATAATGAAATTAAAAATTAATAACTTATTTTGTTAACAATTTACTTAAAGGATTTTATACTTTTTGTCGTAATTAGCTAAAAACATACCAAAACAATTTTATTTCTGGTTTAGAATTTTTGAAGAAATGGTCTGGAAAACCTGGAAAAGTCATGGAATTTTAAAATCGATGTCTTGTGGCAACCCTGAAATAAATAAGTAAATACACAAGTAAATAAATAAGTTTCATTACAACACAGACAGCGCAGCATTAGCGAGTGAGGTATTTACGTATATTTAAAGAAATTTCAACAGACACTACGTGCATCAACGAACCTTAAAAAATTCAACAATTTATATTATCAATCGTTTATTAAATCTATACATATATGTGATTTGTGTATATGTAGGAGTTTATATCTGCATATGAGCAGTATACATGTGTATGTAATTTATGAACATGTGTGAGTATACATGTACATGTGATTAGTGTATATGTGTGAGTATACTTGTGTGGGTGTTATGTGCGCATGCTTGATATTCATAGAACACTACTGCGCATGCCTGATATTCATAGAACACTACTGCGTATTCCTCACATTGATAGAACACTACTGCGCATGCCTGATATTCATAGAACACTACTGCGCATTCCTCACATTGATAGAACACTACTGCGCATGCCTGACATTTATAGAAAATAGTGCGCATGCCTGACATTGATAGAACACTACTGCGCATGCCTGATATTTAAAGAACACTACTGCGCATGCGTAATATTGACAGAACACTACTGCGCATGCCTAATATTGACAGAACACTACTGCGCATGTGTAATATTGACAGAACACTACTGCGCATGTGTAATATTGACAGAACACTACTGCGCATGCGTAATATTGACAGAACACTACTGCGCATGCCTAATATTGACAGAACACTACTGCGCATGTGTAATATTGACAGAACACTACTGCGCATGTGTAATATTGACAGAACGCTACTGCGCATGTGTAATATTGTCAGAGCACTACTGCGCATGTGTAATATTGACAGAACACTACTGCGCATGCGTAATATTGACAGAACACTACTGCGCATGTGTAATATTGACAGAACACTACTGCGCATGTGTAATATTGACAGAACACTACTGCGCATGCGTAATATTGACAGAACACTACTGCGCATGCGTAATATTGACAGAACACTACTGCGCATGTGTAATATTGACAGAACACTACTGCGCATGTGTAATATTGACAGAACGCTACTGCGCATGTGTAATATTGTCAGAGCACTACTGCGCATGTGTAATATTGACAGAACACTACTGCGCATGTGTAACAGTGATAGAACACTACTGCGCATGTGTAATATTGACAGAACACTACTGCGCATGTGTAATATTGACAGAACGCTACTGCGCATGTGTAATATTGACAGAACACTACTGCGCATGTGTAATATTGACAGAACACTACTGCGCATGTGTAATATTGACAGAACACTACTGCGCATGCGTAACAGTGATAGAACACTACTGCGCATGTGTAATATTGACAGAACACTACTGCGCATGCGTAACAGTGATAGAACACTACTGCGCATGCGTAACAGTGATAGAACACTACTGCGCATGCGTAACAGTGACAGAACACTACTGCGCATGCGTGACATTGACAGAACACTACTGCGCATGTGTAATATTGACAGAACACTACTGCGCATGTGTAATATTGACAGAACACTACTGCGCATGCGTAACAGTGATAGAACACTACTGCGCATGCGTAACAGTGATAGAACACTACTGCGCATGTGTAATATTGACAGAACACTACTGCGCATGCGTAACAGTGATAGAACACTACTGCGCATGCGTAACAGTGATAGAACACTACTGCGCATGCGTAACAGTGACAGAACACTACTGCGCATGCGTGACATTGACAGAACACTACTGCGCATGCGTGACATTGACAGAACACTACTGCGCATGCGTGACATTGACAGAACACTACTGCGCATGCGTGACAACACTACTGCGCATGCGTGATATTGACAGAACACTACTGCGCATGCGTGACATTGACAGAACACTACTGCGCATGCGTGACATTGACAGAACACTACTGCGCATGCGTGACATTGTGAATATGTATACATTTGTGTTAATATTATTTTTAAAAGATATACATATATATACGGCTAGGGTCGGTCGGTCGGTCGGTCGGTCGGTCGGTCGGTCGTTCTTCAACTTAATATAATAAGAGATTTTTTACAATAATTGAATTCTTGAGAAGAATTTTGATATTTATCAAAATAATTGAATTTTGAAAAAGAATTTCATTAAAAATCCTTAAAATAATTGATTTTATGGGGAGAATTTCGTTGGTTATCAAGATAATTGAATTCTTTTGCAGAATTACTTAAAAATTATTGAAAATAATTGATTTTCTGCGACGAAAAAAATAGGGGAAATTCTCAAAATAGGGTACATTTAGGGGCCAAAATTAAAAAAAAGGGGACTTTTAGGGAAATAAGGGGACACACTGTGAAGCCTGTAATTAACAATATTTACATTTTTCGTCAATGATTATTAATTAAGTAATTATTTAATCTATTTATTTATTTAATACAACCCGGACTTTTAATTTATATAATTTCTTTAAAATATTAATTATCTTTCCATTTTTTTAATTCTCTATTTTTTATTATAAATTTTATTTCTATTGTATTTTGAACTTTGAAGTGAAAAACCCATTACAGTATTTTATTTCAATATCCTAAATACAATTAGAATATTATCAGTTTCATTAATAAATTTTCCAAAACAAAATTTTTTTTTCTTGCTTCAGTTTTGTAAATGAAATTATAGTTAAAAAGAAGTAAATAATATTTTCGATTTTTAAGACCATGTGTTTAATTAACTTGGACTTGAGGCATAAAAGTAACAGGCTGTCTTAAAAATTTTAAATTCGCTTCAAAAGATAAAGTAATAAAATTACAAGAAACTAATGAGGTCGTTGGGGTTCAAATATTCAGAAGGAAATTCCATAATGTAAATTAAAGTCATTTTTTCAAATATGACAATTTATGCAATATACATAGTACAAAATATGTTTATAAGTATATATTTATCAGACTTTCAAGTTATAAATAAAAATGTAAAAATATTATAGCAAAGTGTCTTATATATTTCCGAGCATTTTTTGCAAAAGCATTTAGTGTTTAGGTGAATAAAATTAAAATTGCCGTTTTATGTCCTGTCCTTAAATCTGGAATCCTATAATTCATGTAGGTATAAAAAAGTATTTTTAAGCAATTAATTTTCGTAATCACTCGTTCTACTTGAATTAAAAATTTTTAGTCTCGCTAGAAATATAGAAAATTTGACAGATGAATTAGAGTAAAATTCTAAATAATTTTTTTAACTATAGGTACCTATATATTTAAAAATGAAAAATTATAAAAATAAAAAAAAACCGTTAGGAATTGTCTCAATTTGTATTTGAAAGTAAAAATAAAAAATGTATTATTATCTCACGGGAGAGATTAAGGAGAAAAGAGGATATAAGGCGAAAACCATTTTTCATAAAAGGCCGCCCAGGTCGCGCCCATATAGAATGCTGAGGATAATTAAAAAGCCGATTCATTTTACTCAAGCCAAATAACGTAATAATTATATCTGCTTATATTCTTGCAGCTATTCGGGAATTTTATAACAATTTCATAAATTATGCGCACTTTATAATTTTTTCATTTTCAAACTTATTCTTAAATTATTATCGACTCTCTAATATAGCATTAGTGGACATTTTGCTATGTCAGACAAGCTTGCGGTAATCTTGTTCTACAAGCTTGGCTACATTCCAGGCTTGGCTTGTCGTAAGCTTTCGTACTATCTGGGTACATTTCCAATATTTATAAAAATATTAGCGAAAAATTAAATTTCACATTTTCCTGATTTCCATAAAAAATCTTCACTTCTTTTCTCATCCTGGTATAATAAATTTAACTCTAAATTTTTATGAAATTCAATTATTTTCCAAACTTTTAGTTAGAATTCCTTCAAAAAATCAAATAATTTTTTATTAATAAATATAAAGGTATATATTAATTTATTTATGTTTCCACAGGAATTAAAATTTTAAATAATTTTAAGGTGAATACTTTTTGAAATTTAACTATTTTTAAAAATTCATAGTATAACAAAAAATTCCATGGAAGTACCTTCTGGAAATTCCATGGAACTTCTCTGTGTTTCGAAAAAAGCTCTTCTCTAATAAAAAAGCTCCATTTTGGTGAAAAAAAGCCCAAATTTGATATTCGACTCCAAAAATTGTAAAAATAAATTGTCAAGAAGTCCTGTATAAAGAATTTTATTATTTATGTAAATAATTGAATTCCTGCAACTAATTTTATTTCAATTTTTGGAAAGAATTGAACTTTTTTGAATAATTTTATAAAAATTTTAAAGAAAAATTTAATTTTATATAATTTAATTTTAATTATAAACAAATGCTATCAAAATTTTAGAAAATAATTAATTTCTTTGAAAGAATTTTATTAAAAAACATTTTAAATAATTGATTTTTTTGGAGTAATTTTCTGGAAAATTTAATAATAAATAATTGAATTCTTTGTGAAAATTTTTATATTCTTGATATTAATTGATTTTTTACGATGACTAATTAATTGTTTTTTTAAATAGATTTCTTTTAAGAAATTTTATAAAAATAGTAAATATATTGAAATTTTTGTTTCACAAATATTATACACGTAAATACTTATTTATTTTTCCACTGGAATTAAAATGTTCAATCATTTTAATTGTAAAACCTTTTTTAAACTTAACTATAACAAAAAAACATACTATAATAACTATTATATAATATTCAACCATAATCTAAAATTATAACTAATATATTCATTTTTAAATCAATCCTTATTAAAAAGTTCTACGAGAATTCAATAACTATTTAAATACAAAAATAAATAATTTATTGAATGTTTATAAAATTGAATTATCATAAAGAATTTTATCAACAAATTTTTAAGTAATTGAACTCTTTTGACGAATTTTAATAAAATTTTTAAGAATAATTACATTTTTCTAGGAATGAATTTAAACGTATGCATTAAAAATAATTGAAATCCTCTGTAGAATTTTATTATTTATGAAAATAATTCAATTCTTGTAACGAATATTATCAAAATTTTTGGAAAGAAATGAATTTTCTTAAATCATTTTATAAAAATTTTTAAAAATAATTTCAAATTTCATTTATCATAATTTTTTAAATTGTAGTTTGACTTTGACTTTAACATTAATTTTGACCTAGAAAGTCAAAGTAAAAGTCAAAATTTTTTTAAATTCTTTCAAATTTCATTTATCATAATTTTTTAAATTGTAATTTAAACGAAAAGCCAAAGACTTTCGTTTCGATTTTGACTTTAACGTTAATTTTGACCTAGAAAGTAAAAATCAAAGTCGAAGTCAAAATTTTTAAAAATTCTTTCAAATTTCATTTATCATAATTTTTTAAATTGTAATTTAACTTTGACTTTCGTTTTGATTTTGACTTTAACGTTAATTTTGACCTAGAAAGTGAAATGAAAGTCAAAGTCAAAATTTTAAAAATTATTTCAAATTTTATTTATTATAATTTTTTAAATTGTAATTTAACTTTGACTTTCGTTTCGATTTTGACTTGAATGTTAATTTTTACCTAGAAAGTCAAAGTCAAAGTCAAAGTCAAAGTCAAAGTCAAAGTCAAAGTCAAAGTCAAAGTCATAGTTAAATTCATAGTTAAAGTTAAAGTCATGGTCAAAGTCAATATCAAAGTCAAAGTTTAGGTAAAAATCAATGTCTAAGTCAAAATCGAACTAAAATTTAACATCAAATTATATTATTTAAAAAAAATTGTATCGGAATTCTTGTTTTCTACTTAGAATTGTCGAATCGAAATTGTCATAAATTTAGTTATAATTTATTTTCATGTTAATAAAACCTCTTATTTAATAGTCGATTTTCCTTTAGGAATTACCAAGTTGAAGTCCACAACATTGATCGACGAAAAAAATTTGTTCACTAAGTAAATTAATTAAAAATTACGCAGCAATATTGACACAAAAATATTTAGAAAAAAAAGATTGATGTTTATGTTTTGATAATAATTATTTTACAATTAAATATTAAATTAAGAATAATGCTTGACTGCATTAAATAAATTTATTTCGTTGATCAACGTTGTGGACTTCAACTTCGTTAGGAATTATAAAAATAAAACTAACTGCAATATCTTATCTTGTGATAGTTTTTAAAAAAGTATCATGGCATTAATATACATTGTATTTACACGTCAATGTATTTGAGCCGTTCGCTAGAAAAACGACCTAAGTCGACTTAAGGTTCATTTCGGAGGAGAGTTAAGGTTCATGTCTCAGATTTTTTTGCTTATTAATATTAATTTTGCTTATTAATAGTATTTTGGTTCCTAAACAACTATACCAAATTTTCATCAAGTATTTTTATTATTTTTCAAGATATTTGCATTGCAAATTTCTTGACATTTTTTTTTTCATTTTATTATAACTCACTTATTTTTAAAAATTTATTAAATTTTTTAAGAACCTTTTTTACGTAAAAACCATTGAAGTTTAATAAAAAAAATTGAAAATGAAAAAATATCAATTTTTTAAATTATTTATTTATAAAATTATATTTATTTTTAATGTTTAAGCATGAGCCCTATCAGATTTTGTTTTAAAAAAATTTTATTTTAAAGTTTAAGATCTCATTAAAAAACAGTGAAATTTTTAGAATAGCATCTGTCTTTGTTTTTTAGTAATAAATTGTCAAAGTTTTAATTGCACTATCGCGCGCCGGCTCGCAGTGGGATTTTTTTACAATTTACTGTTCAAAAATGACTACATCCTACAATTTTTAACCGATTTGAGTCTTTTTTGTTTTAAATTAAAGGGGACATCTCGGGAGGCCGATTTTTTAAATATTAATTGTTTATAATTTTTTATTTTAAAAAAATTAATACAATTTTTTTTAAAAGGACGTTTATTTTTTTATTCCGTTACTGCACATGATCTAAATCAGTTCAAAATAATCTAATATGACCACCAGACAATTAATAAAACATAAAATAATTTATTTAAAATGTTATAAACAATATTAATTAACAAAAAGTTAACTTTGATTCCTGTTCACTAAAAAATGTTTTTTTTCACATTTACTTTTATATTTAGGTTCATTTAAAGAATATATGTCCTCCTCGTTCAAAATATAACTTATTTAAATTGTTATAAACAATATAATTAAACAAATAGATAACTTTGATTCCTCTTCACTAAAGAAGGTTTTTTTCCACATTTTCTTTTTGATTTAATTTTATTTCAAGAATACATGTCCTACTTGTTTAAAAAATAACTTATTTAAACAAGGAGAGGACATATATTCTTTAAATGAACCTAAATATAAAAGTAAATGTGAAAAAAAAACATTTTTTAGTGAATAGGAATCAAAGTTAACTATTTGTTAATTAATATTGTTTATAACAATTTAAATAAATTATTTTGTTTTAATAATTTTCTGGTGGACATATTGGATTATTTTGAACTTATTTAGATCATGTGCAGTAACGGAATAAAAAAATAAACGTCCGTTTAAAAAAAAATTGTATTAATTTTTTTAAAATAAAAAATTATAAACAATTAATATTTAAAAAATCGGCCTCCCGGGATGTCCCCTTTAATTTAAAACAAAAAAGACTCAAATCGGTTAAAAATTGTAGGCTGTAGTAATTTTTGTACAGTAAATTGTAAAAAAATCCCACTGTGAGCCGGCGCGCGATAGTGCAATTAAAACTTTGACCATTTATTACTAAAAAACAAAGACAGATGCCATTTTAAAAATTTCACGGTTTTTTAATGAGATCTTAAACTTTAAAATAAGATTTTTTTAAAAACAAAATCTGATAGGGCTCATGCTTAAACATTAAAAATAAATATAATTTTATAAATAAATAATTTAAAAAATTGATATTTTTTCATTTTCAATTTTTTTTATTAAACTTCAATGGTTTTTACGTAAAAAAGGTTCTTAACAAATTTAATAAATTTTTAAAAATAAGTGAGTTATAATAAAATGAAAAAAAAATGTCAAGAAATTTGCAATGCAAATATCTTGAAAAATAATAAAAATATTTGATTTAAATTTGGTATAGTTGTTTAGGACCCAAAATACTATTAATAAGCAAAATATAAAAAAAATCTGAGACATGAACCTTAACTCTCCTCCGAAATGACCCTTAAGTTTTTGACGAAAAAATTAAATTAAAGATTCAGAAACAAATTACTAATATAATTTACGTATTAATTATATCGCTCATTTTTCTCAATACAAAGGTATTATCAAAGAATACTTTAAAAGAAAAGAAGGTCGAGTAAACAATGTTTTGCTACTTTAATAACATTATTTTATAACAAATGACTTAAGTGGTTTTTCCGGCGAACCACTAAAAATGAAACAAAATTAAGTATTTTATGAAAGAACACTTTTATTTTAATGTATTAAAACATACTTATTATTCTAAAAAGTCTTACGATATATTTTATAGTAATATTCAATTAAAGTTCAACATTATAATGCACAAGTTTAGTTAACAAAATGAAAAAATTACTCGCTTTTGTAATAATCCAAAAATTTTGAAAATTTCAAATTTATAGCAGTGAAGGCTTGTAGGAAAAACCTTCTTTAGTATTTAAAAAAAAAAGAAAATTGAAATCGGTGGAGATTTGTATTGTCGGCAGAATTTTGTCCAAAACACTGCATTTCTTCCCACTGTGCGCGGTAGCAGAGGACGTGAACGCGCGCCTGCGTAAGTGCTTCAGTTTCGGGACCCAGGAAGTTTAAACACCTCAATTAATTCATAAATAGTGACCCACAACTTTAGAAACTTGATATATGTAATCTATATGTCTTGTAGAATACACTGATAAAAAAATTTTTTAAAACCGCTTAAGTCGACTTAAGCAGTTTTTCTAGCGAACGGCTCATTTGTTCATAAAAGGAAACTTATCAGTGAGCGACTACTTTTCAAGAATGGAGCTTAGCAATATTATTGCCTCCATAATTTTTGTTGTATTCCTCACGCATTTCTATTTAATTTGGCAGTGCACTTATTTTCGAAGGAGGGGAATACCAACCGCCAAAGGATTTATACCATTTTTAGGTCACATGCTGCCAGTGATAACAGTTCAAAAAAGTATAGCATCATTGTGCGAAATATTTCACAACGAAAACAAAGAGCATAGCATGTGTGGATACTATCAATTTTTCACGCCAATACTTTTAATTCGTGATCCGGATATTGTGAAAAGTGTTCTTCAAACAAATTTTACTTCATTTGGTCAAAATCCCTTTCAACTCACTGCCCAAAAGGAGGATCAACTTCTTAATTTTAATCCATTTTTCGTGAAAGGTGAAAAGTGGAAGAAGGCACGTGCACCATTAACAAAAAGTTTCTCTGCGAATAAAATGAAATTAATGCTACCATTATTTCAGAATGTGGCTAAAAAAATGAATGACTACTTGCACGAGCAATGTACTAGGGAAAATGGTCCATACGAATTTGATCTCAAGGCACTTTGCAATAAATTTACAGGTGAAATCTCATCGAATGGAATGGGTATCGAGGTCCATAATTTTCAGGATGAGATAAATCAACCGAAATTTGGCGAATTCACCTACAATCAATTGGTGGAGAAACTCTTTCAATTGCCATCGATTACCACTGAAATACTGCATCGAATGATATTTTTTGAGGTAGGTAAACCTACAAGTACCACTTTCACAAAAAAATTTTTTTTTTATACCAGAATTAAGAACTAATTTAGTGCTAATTTAGTACCATATTTAAAAATTTAGAGCTGCTAAACTTTTTAAAAAAACGTATGGTACTGCCAGCTTGACGTATAGCTACAAGTACCATACCCTAAAAAATAACAATTTTTAAAAAACTTTTCCACAGGAATTTAGAACTAATTTAGTGCTCTAACATAGCATTAAAAAGAATTTTCCAAAAACTATCCTTAATCTCAAAAACTACCTAACGAAAAAAAAATATTTTTTCAAAATTTTTTTCACAGAAATTTAGAACTAATTTAGTGCTCTCACATAGAATTAAAAGGATTATTTTATAAAAACTACCCTTAACCTCAAAAACTACCTAATAAAAATTAAGAAACAAATTTTAAAAAAAAATTTTTCGATAGAATTTTAAAGCTAATAAAGTTTTCAAACTTAGTACTGAAAGATGTTTTCCAAAAACAAATTTTAACCTGAGCTAATTTAGTGCTCAAACAATGCACAAGAAAAATTTTCCAAAAACTACCCTTAATCTCAAAACTACCTAACGAAAAAAAAATATTTTTTCAAAATTTTTTTCACAGAAATTTAGAACTAATTTAGTGCTCCCACATAGAATTAAAAGGAGTATTTTACAAAAACTACCCTTAACCTCAAAAACTACCTAGCAAACATAAAAATGTATATTTTTTCAAAACTTTTTTCAATTGAATTTAGAGCTAATTTAGTGCTCTAACAGAGCATTAAAAAGAATTTTCTAAAAAATACTCCTAACCTAAAAAAGTAGACAAAGGAAATAAAAAGGCATTTTTTAAAATTCTTTTTTCACAACAATTTAGAACTAATTAAGTGCTAATTTACTACCATATATAAAAATTTAGAGCTGTTAAACTTCTTAAGGAAATGTATAGTACTACATATGCTTGACGTATAGCTCCAAGTACCATACCCTAAAAAATAACAATTTTTAAAAAACTTTTCCACAGGAATTTAGAACTAATTTAGTGCTTATCTAGTACGATATATAAAAAATTAGAGCTGTTAAATTTTTTAAGAAAACGTATGGTACTACATATGCTTGACGTATAGCTACAAGTACCATACCTTAAAAAATAACAATTTTTAAAAAACTTTTCAACAGGAATATAGAACTAATTTAGTGCTAATTTAGTACCATATATAAAAATTTAGAGCTGTTAAACTTCTTAAGGAAACGTATGGTACTACATATGCTTGACGTATAGCTACAAGTACCATACCCTAAAAAATATGAATTTTTAAAAAACTTTTTCACAGGATTTTAGAACTAATTTAGTGCTAATTTAGTACCATATATAAAAATTTAGAGCTGTTAAACTTCTTAAGGGAACGTATGGTACTACATATGCTTGACGTATAGCTACAAGTACCATACCTTAAAAAATAACAATTTTTAAAAAACTTTTCAACAGGAATTTAGAACTAATTTAGTGCTAATTTAGTACCATATATATAAATTTAGAGCTGTTAAACTTCTTAAGGGAACGTATGGTACTACATAAGCTTGACGTATAGCTACAAGTACCATACCTTAAAAAATAACAATTTTTAAAAAACTTTTCCACAGGAATTTAGAAATAATTTAGTGCTAATTTAGTACCATATATAAAAATTTAGAGCTGTTAAACTTCTTAAGGGAACGTATGGTACTACATATGCTTGACGTATAGCTCTAAGTACCATACCCTAAAAAATAACAATTTTTAAAAAACTTTTCCACAGGAATTTAGAACTAATTTAGTGCTAATTTAGTACCATATATAAAAATTTAGAGCTGTTAAACATCTTAAGAAAATGTATGGTACTACAGGCTTGACGTATATAGCTACAAGTACCATACCCTAAAAAATATGAATTTTTAAAAAACTTTTTCACAGGATTTTAGAACTAATTTAGTGCTAATTTAGTACCATATATAAAAATTTAGAGCGGTTAAACTTCTTAAGGGAACGTATGGTACTACATATGCTTGACGTATAGCTACAAGTACCATACCTTAAAAAATAACAATTTTTAAAAAACTTTTCCACAGGAATTTAGAACTAATTTAGTGCTAATTTAGTACCATATATAAAAATTTAGAGCTGTTAAACTTTTTAAGGGAACGTATGGTACTACATATGCTTGACGTATAGCTACAAGTACCATACCTTAAAAAATAACAATTTTTAAAAAACTTTTCCACAGGAATTTAGAACTAATTTAGTGCTAATTTAGTACCATATATAAAAATTTAGAGCTGTTAAACTTCTTAAGGGCACGTATGGTACTACATATGCTTGACGTATAGCTCCAAGTACCATACCCTAAAAAATAACAATTTTTAAAAAACTTTTCCAGAGGAATTTAGAACTAATTTAGTGCTAATTTAGTACCATATATAAAAATTTAGAGCTGTTAAACTTCTTAAGGAAACGTATGGTACTACATATGCTTGACGTATAGCTACAAGTACCATACCCTAAAAAATATGAATTTTTAAAAAACTTTTTCACAGGATTTTAGAACTAATTTAGTGCTAATTTAGTACCATATATAAAAATTTAGAGCTGTTAAACTTCTTAAGGAAACGTATGGTACTACATATGCTTGACGTATAGCTACAAGTACCATACCCTAAAAAATATGAATTTTTAAAAAACTTTTTCACAGGATTTTAGAACTAATTTAGTGCTAATTTAGTACCATATATAAAAATTTAGAGCTGTTAAACTTCTTAAGGGAACGTATGGTACTACATATGCTTGACGTATAGCTCCAAGTACCATACCCTAAAAAATATAAATTTTTAAAAAACTTTTTCACAGGATTTTAGAACTAATTTAGTGCTAATTTAGTACCATATATAAAAATTTAGAGCTGTTAAACATCTTAAGAAAATGTATGGTACTACAGGCTTGACGTATATAGCTACAAGTACCATACCCTAAAAAATATGAATTTTAAAAAAACTTTTTCACAGGATTTCAGAACTAATTTAGTGCTAATTTAGTACCATATATAAAAATTTAGAGCTGTTAAACTTCTTAAGGGAACGTATGGTACTACATATGCTTGACGTATAGCTACAAGTACCATACCTTAAAAAATAACAATTTTTAAAAAACTTTTCCACAGGAATTTAGAACTAATTTAGTGCTAATTTAGTACCATATATAAAAATTTAGAGCTGTTAAACTTCTTAAGGGAACGTATGGTACTACATATGCTTGACGTATAGCTACAAGTACCATACCTTAAAAAATAACAATTTTTAAAAAACTTTTCCACAGGAATTTAGAACTAATTTAGTGCTAATTTAGTACCATATATAAAAATTTAGAGCTGTTAAACTTCTTAAGGGAACGTATGGTACTACATATGCTTGACGTATAGCTCCAAGTACCATACCCTAAAAAATAACAATTTTTAAAAAACTTTTCCACAGGAATTTAGAACTAATTTAGTGCTAATTTAGTACCATATATAAAAATTTAGAGCTGTTAAACTTCTTAAGGAAACGTATGGTACTACATATGCTTGACGTATAGCTACAAGTACCATACCCTAAAAAATATGAATTTTTAAAAAACTTTTTCACAGGATTTTAGAACTAATTTAGTGCTAATTTAGTACCATATATAAAAATTTAGAGCTGTTAAACTTCTTAAGGGAACGTATGGTACTACATATGCTTGACGTATAGCTCCAAGTACCATACCCTAAAAAATATAAATTTTTAAAAAACTTTTTCACAGGATTTTAGAACTAATTTAGTGCTAATTTAGTACCATATATAAAAATTTAGAGCTGTTAAACATCTTAAGAAAATGTATGGTACTACAGGCTTGACGTATATAGCTATAAGTTCCTTATGAAACTGAAGTTACCAACGTTTGTTCGACGAAAAATATAATACGTAACAATTTCCCCGCCTCAGATTCAATTTTTTTCCACATTTATTATAGATACTAATATTAGAAGCCATTAGAAATTATTTTCAAGTGGAACCAGGTCGGGGAGGGCAACGATTTTGATCTTTTGTTATGGATTTTCCGAAAAATCCGCGACAAAAATCAAAATCATTGCCTTCGAAATTTCTGAATTTTCGAAAAATCTGTGACAAAAAAAAGTCAAAATCGTTGCCCTCCCCGACCTGGTTCCACTTGAAAATAATTTCTAATGGCTTCTAACATTAGTATTTATAATAAAAGTGAAAAAAATTGGATCTGAGGCGGGGAAATAGAAATTGTTACGTATTATATTTTTCGTCGAGCAAAAGTTGGTAACTTCAGTTTCATAGTTCCTTACACTAAAAAGTAAGAATTTTTAAAAATCTTTTTCACCGGAATTGAGAATTAATTTAGTGCTCTAACATAGCATTAAGAAGAATTTTCCAAAAACTATCATCAACCTCAAAAACTACCTACCTACAGAGAATAAAAAGGCAAAATTTTTAAAAAAAATTTCTTAGGAATTTATAGCTAATTTAGTGCTCTAGAATGGCATTTAATAGATTTTTCCAAAAAGCTATGCATTTAATCTCAAACCTATAAAAATTGTACTACATTTTAGTCTAAAAGAACTCATGTATTAGTGAGAGTCTACTAACTTTATTGTAAAATACCTAGGGGAGAGGTACGCACGTTGAGACGGGTTCTGTTTTTCAGTTATAATTTTTAAAAAACAAAATTTAGCGAAAAATTCGAAATGCTTTCTTAAAAGTATTGTCCAGGGCTACAACATTACCAAAGAAAGTTATTTTTTTTGGACAAAATTGAAAAATTTATAGCTGATTTTTTAAACATGTTATTTTTGACCAAAAAAAATTGGTACGCACGTTGAGACACCCATAATAATTTATTTTAAATTGAAACAAAATGAATAATTACGTCAGATTCTAATTGTTTGTTGTTTATTTACTTATTTTGATGGTCTTAACTCAAAGAAAAAAAATTAAAACATTAAAAATTAACTTAAAAAAATAATTAAAAAATAAAATTTTATTTTGCACAAAAATAATTAATCGAAATTTTTATATTCGCAATTTTTACAGGTGAAGAACATGTAAAACGCTTAAAAATTGTGGATTCAAAATCAATTTTAATGACAGTACTATTTTCAAACCGTGAGCGTTTTAACCTGCGTACCACAGTGTGTCTCAACGTGCAGACCTTGCTGTTATTTTTTTAAAGCTTTGAAATTATTTGTAGATGTTAACGTATGTCTAAATTTTCGTTGGAACTTTAAAGTAGAACCAAAATTGATATGTAAATGTTATCCGCAATTTTTTCTGCCACTAAAAAGTACATGGTAAATACACTAAACAGAAATTCTGAAAAACACTTTTTTTAACTAAAAAATTGGTTCGCTCTAGTTCTACCAAAAAAAAACAGGAGTTATTGCGCTTTTTTTAATTAAAAAGTTTGGTATTAATGATACGACAAAATGCCAATAGAATTTTTGGTATTATCAGTTACACAGGTTATAATATCTTAGTGTCTCAACGCGCGTACCTCTCCCCTACTAATTAAATGTAACTCTTTGCATACGTATAATTGGTTTTCTTCTATAAAATTACTAAGTTTCTAGTGTTAATTGAGTAGGTTTATACTAGAAATTAGCAAATTGTTCTATTGAATTAGTGAGACGCATACTTATTCCCGAAATCTTTTTTGACCAAGTATGTATTTGATATAAAACTACTTAACTTAAAATTCACATAATATGCACATTATTCGACATAAATTTCATTGTTCACAAAAACGATTTAACATAAATATCATTTGTCATAGAATTCATTACACAGAAATATTATGTAACATAAAACTCAGATAACTTAATTCCCATTTGACATAAAAATTATGTAACATAAATTTCTATTGACATAAAAATCATTTAACATAAATTTCTTTTGACATAAAATTCATTTAACGTAAATTTTATTTGTTATAAAATTCATTTGACTTCAATTTCATTTGGCATAAATGTCATTTAACGTAATTCTCATTTGACATAAATATCATTAGACATAAAATTAGCTTGACATAAATTTCATTTGACGTGAATATCATTTAACATAATTTATTCATTTACCATGAATTCCATTTAACATAATTCTCATTTGGCATAAAATTTACTTGACATAAATTTCATTTGGTATAAATCCCATTTAACATAATTTTCATTTGACATAAAGTTCACTTGATATCAATTTCATTTGAAGGATAACTCATTACACATAATTCTCATTTGACATAAAATTCATTCGTCATAGATTTTATTTTACATACAGATCATTTGACATGGAAATATAGGCGCGAATTTCAAAATTGGCGAATCACAATGTTGTTGATAATATATAATTGGTTACTTTTAAAATTCGCGCCGATATTGTTATGTAAAATGTAATTTGTGTAAAATGATTTTTATGTCAAATGAGAATTTTGTTGAATGACTTTTATGACAAATGAGAATTGTGTTAAATTTCTTTTATGTCAAATGAACTTTATGTCAAATGAAAATTATGTTAAATGGGATGTTAAATGATTTTTATGTCAATAGAAATTTATGTATTACATAATTTTTATGTCAATTGCGAATTAAGTTACCTGAGTTTTATGTAACATAATATTTCTGTTTAATGAATTCTATGACAAATGATATTTATGTTAAATGGTTTTTGTGTGCAATGAAATTTATGTCAAATAATGTGCATATTATGTGAATTTTAAGTAAACTAGTTTTATATCAAATAACTATTTGGTCAAAAAAGATTTCGGGAATAAGCATGCGTCTCGAATTAGTAAACGTTTCCATTTTTTTCTACTTAGTATAGAAATTTCTAATTCATATTTAGATTGTGTAATATTATGTTCTGTATTAAAAAATAATTTTTGCTTTTCTACATATTTAACTAACGTTTATAACTTTTACTACACTTCAGAATTTTTAAAAATATTTATATTGAAATAATATTTCGTTTATTTGATTATTGAGAATTTTCGAAACAAAAATTTACTGACACTAGAATGCGTAAAGTAATCATTTTACGCACTGAAAATCACTTTACACACTGTTTTCCGTGTGTAAAATTCAATTTTACAGGTTAGTGTTGCAAAAAATATTTTTCCTATGGAAAAAGTTTTTGAAAAATATGCCTTTTTATTTGTGTTAGGTAGTTTAAGAGGTTGAGGATAGTTTTTTGGAAAATTCTTCTTAATGATATGTTAAAGCACTAAATTAATTCTCTATTCCTGTGAAAAAGATTTTTAAAAATTCTTACTTTTTAGTGTACCATACGTTTTCTTAAAAAATTTAACAGTTCTAATTTTCTATATATGGTACTAAATTAGCACTAAATTAGTTCTAAATTCCTGTGGAAAAGTTTTTTAAAAATTGTTATTTTTTAGGGTATGGTACTTGTAGCTATACGTCAAGCATATGTAGTACCATACGTTTCCTTAAGAAGTTTAACAGCTCTAAATTTTTATATATGGTACTAAATTAGCACTTAATTAGTTCTAAATTGTTGTGAAAAAAGAATTTTAAAAAATGCCTTTTTATTTCCTTTGTCTACTTTTTTAGGTTAGGAGTATTTTTTAGAAAATTCTTTTTAATGCTCTGTTAGAGCACTAAATTAGCTCTAAATTCAATTGAAAAAAGTTTTGAAAAAATATACATTTTTATGTTTGCTAGGTAGTTTTTGAGGTTAAGGGTAGTTTTTGTAAAATACTCCTTTTAATTCTATGTGGGAGCACTAAATTAGTTCTAAATTTCTGTGAAAAAAATTTTGAAAAAATATTTTTTTTTCGTTAGGTAGTTTTGAGATTAAGGGTAGTTTTTGGAAAATTCTTTTTAATGCTATGTTAGAGCACTAAATTGGTTCTAAAATCCTATGAATAGAATTTTGGAAATATGTGCCTTTTAAATTCCTGTAGATAGTTTTTGAGGTAAAAGGTAGTTTTTGTGAATTACTTTTAATTTCTATTCTTGAGCACAAAATTATCTCTAAATTGCTCTGAAAAAATTTTTAAGAAATAATTATGTCTTTGTTTTCTTGTAGTTTTTGAGGTAAAAGGTAGTTTTGTGGAAAATTTTTCTTGTGCATTGTTTGAGCACTAAATTAGCTCAGGTTAAAATTTGTTTTTGGAAAACATCTTTCAGTACTAAGTTTGAAAACTTTATTAGCTTTAAAATTCTATCGAAAAATTTTTTTTTTAAATTTGTTTCTTAATTTTTATTAGGTAGTTTTTGAGGTTAAGGGTAGTTTTTATAAAATAATCCTTTTAATTCTATGTGAGAGCACTAAATTACTTCTAAATTTCTGTGAAAAAAATTTTGAAAAAATATTTTTTTTTCGTTAGGTAGTTTTTGAGATTAAGGGTAGTTTTTGGAAAATTCTTTTTAATGCTATGTTAGAGCACTAAATTAGTTCTAAATTCCTGTGGAAAAGTTTTTTAAAAATTGTTATTTTTTAGGGTATGGTACTTGTAGCTATACGTCAAGCTGGCAGTACCATACGTTTTTTTAAAAAGTTTAGCAGCTCTAAATTTTTAAATATGGTACTAAATTAGCACTAAATTAGTTCTTAATTCTGGTATAAAAAAAAAATTTTTTTGTGAAAGTGGTACTTGTAGGTTTACCTACCTTATTTTTTGTTCCCTCATTGGCGAAATTCCTAAATGTCTCGATTACGCCCAAAGAAGTTGATCAATATTTTCGTGAAATTTCCAAAGCAATTATTACGAAGAGAAAAAGGGAGAATATAGTTTGTCACGATTTTGTGCAATTCGTTATGGATTATCAGAGAACACAGGACAACAGTGTGGATGAGGAATTAATAGCAGCGGCGCATATGTTGTCGTTTGCTGTCGATGTTTATGAGACGACAGCAATTACATTGAGTTTTTTGATAACCGACATAGCGAGTCGACCTGAAATTCAAAACAAAGTGCGTGAAGAAATTACCGCAGTACTCGACAAGTACAATGGTGAATTGACCTACGATGCTTTAAAGGAGATGACATTTTTTGACAAAGTCCTCAATGAATCACAGAGAGTGCATCATATTTTAGGAGCGTATTTTAAAATTTGTACCAAGCGAACAAAACTTGAGGGACCTGATGGTTTATCGTGTGTTGTTGAACCAGGACAAACGGTTGCATTTTCAGCGGCTGGTCTTCAAATGGATCCGCAATATTGGGACGAACCGGAAAAATTTAAGCCTGAACGATTTAGTGAGGAGAAGAGTGGTAGACATAAATTTGTCTATCTTCCTTTTGGTGAGGGACCGCGAGTGTGCGTTGGCATCAGAATGGCTGTAATTTTAATGAAACTTGCAGTTTCTGCTATTTTCAAAGATTTTTCAGTGGAGCTTTCGCCTAAAATGATATATCCTTTGGAGAAAGATGAAGCGCAATTTCTAACTTATGCCAAAGGCGGATATTGGATGACAATCAAGCCATTGTGATCTAGTTGTTTAAATCATTGAGATATATTCACATATAGCAAGATATCTTTCTGAATGCTTCCAGGAAGCTTTCCCTAAAGGTCGATAAGATCAGGGTTGCCAAAAAAATTTAATTTTGATTTTCCCTGATATATTTTAAACAAAAAATCTTTTATATATTCAACATTGCATACATCTTATGTCTGATGGTGGGTAAGTAGGAGTAAAAAAATTTTTTTTAAGATTACGAATTGTTCTAAAAAAATTATATAAATAATTGCACACTAGGCGAAGATATGCGACTAAAGTTGAAAATTTGTTTCTTTTATAAATTTACTTCAGCTTATTGCGATGAAACTTTCTTTTAATGAAATTGATGTTTTGCGATAATTGTTGCTTAATTATTTAAACAATTTTAATAAACAATAACATTGTAAAGATGTTTTTGGTCAGAAATGAATGGAATTTTTGCAATTAATGTTTCTTGTAAGCTGCCCAGAGATTATCATCAAAAATAAATTATTTTTTAAATAAAATTAATTTTAAATTTTTTAAATAAAATTTGTTTTTAAACAAATTGAATAAACAATTATAATCTTCAAACATTTTTGGTCAAAAATTAATCACCTGTTTTATAAATATTAGGATTAAATTATACAGTTAATTTCTTCTAATAAAAGAGAAGTTTTGCTTCAATTTCTCTTATTTTTACAAATAAATAGCATTAACAATTAAACTTGATGAAATTATTATTTATTTATTTAGTTATTTGCAAAATAACTTTTTCATAAGGATAATCTTAGGCTTAGGAAAAATGTTAATTGTAAAAAATTTTATTCATTTGTAATGAATATTGAGTATGTAAAAAAATTTTTGTTTAAAATATATTGAAAAGTTTAAGGGCATATAAATCATTATGACGTCACAATTTTTTTAAAGCATTTGTTTTAAAACTATGACATCATAATGATTCAAATGCCCTTAAAAATCATTTTTTTTACACTTTATATTAACATAAAAATTTATAAAACAAAGTTTAAAAAATTGACTCTTACAGATAAATCTCTTCAGAATTTAGTTTTAAGTTAGAGGAAAAAAAATTTTAATTTGGTTAAAAATTGTGGTCTAAAAGTTAATTTGAACCAAATTTTGTCTTTTTATCCCACTACTGTGTTACGTGACGTTACAGGGGAGGGGGGTGCTTGATAATGTGTGACAAGGGGGAGGGGGGTCTAAAAACGGCCTAATTTATTAATTAATTAATTTTGTATTTAAATCAGGAAAATTGGGAAATATAGAATCAAATTTTTATAATTTTTGATAATCAACTATAACGAGTTTTTTAGTCGACAAATTTAATTTTTCGATTGCTATTTTTTAATATTTTTTTAATCTGAATTATTGATAAGTTAATAAATATTCCTATAAAAAATTACAGGATACTTTAAAAGAAATATCTTTTCAATAGGTATTTAACAATATTTAATTGTTAAATATTATTATAATAATAATAATTTATTTTAATATTTTTATTAAAAATTCTAATAAAATTCTAATAAAAAAGTTAATTAACTTTTAATTCTACATAGTTTTTTTGCTATAGGTAATTCGAAAAATTTTGAGTTCAACAAGAGATGAAATGTTAATTAACTTTTTATTTTATTCTTCGTATATAAAAATTGAAATTTTTTTTTTTTGAATAGTAGGTAAAAAAATTTTTTACACAAATACATTCGGACAAGTGGTTCTTCAATATAAAAATTAATCCAACGTTTCGAAATTAATCTGTTGTTACTAACTACAAATATTATATTCCAATTTTTGGACGAATTTTAATTCCTTCGACATGTAATGTAAAACTTTTTTATTTATTGACTCCATGAAGAGGAAATCGTATTGGATTTCGAAACGTTGGAGTAATTTTTAAATTAAAAAAAACCACTTATTCGAATGTATTATTTGTGTAAAAAATTTTGTTACCTACTATTCCAATTAAAATCAACTTGAACGTAAAAGTTTATATGGGTGATTCTCCCGAAATACTCCTTTTTGTGAGTTACAAACAGAAAAGAAAAAAAATTATTATTTATGGATTAATGCAGTCAATTATATTGAGCTTTCAAAAATCTACCACCTCTATAGCATGATCATGCTAACTTTTAGCTTTTAAAGTATATATTTTAAATTAAAATTTACAAAAAAATTAAGAGGTTAAAATTTGGCGCCGGCGTTTTTTATTATATATATTTTTCTATTTACAAAAAATTATTTAAAAATTATAATTTATTAATATTATCTATAAATTTTATAGATTTTGAAATACTTACAGTTATCAAAAATCTCTTTAAACAATTGTCAAAAATTATTTTTCATACATTTTAGGTTCACTTTTCACTGGCAGTTTGTAAACAACCGACAATCATATCAATTTTTAATTTTTATTCAAAAAAGTGAGAGGAATGACGGGTGAGAGGAATGACGATTTCAACATTTTTTAATTTTATTTAATTGACAAATAATTTTCCTCCAGCTTAGAATGCCCTATCATGTTTATAAAGGATAACTTTATGTGAAAAAAATTTGCGATCAATTTATATATATTAATATTGTTTTTATTAGGGGTGAGAGGAATGACGCTTTAGGTTGTGAATCTCTGCTTATGTCTCAATTTTAATTTTTTTAACGCAAAATAATGACATTTTTTAAAAAGTAACTTAAAAAATTAATATTAGAGATGTTAATTTAAATATTGATCACAATAATTAATCAATATCTCTACCCACAGCAAAAATATTGGATAATATTCAACGAGTGAGAGGAATGACGCGGTACTACATGACAAATTTCATTTTCTATATTTAAAAAAACTACACGACATATTTTATTTATATTTTTGAAAATTATTCTTAAATATCATAACTTTTAGAAAAAATTAATAAAGTACCAATTTTCATGTTTTAAATAATTGTTTTACCTATTGAAAAAATGAAAAGCACTTAGATGACAGGTTAGAAAATCGATTTTGAGGTGGTAAAATATTTTAAAAATGTATTAAACAATAAAATTTTACAACTTTTTCTTGCAGAACATTTAGAAAAAGTGATAAAATAGGGAAATATGACTTGGTATTTTCCCAAATGATTATAATTATTTAGAAAATCTTGATTACATGCAAAATGAGGTTTTTTGGAGAATCACCCATATATTTATTCGAAATTTTTTATAAACATAGAAGAGATGAAAATGATGAATATGAAAAAACAGATGATAAGAAATTTTAGTTTAAATAAAATTGAAAATTAAATTGTTTGATGTTAAATGATAATTATAATGTGATATTAAATTGATACACCGGATGTTAAAATGAGAGTTAGATAAGATCACACTCGCTGAAAGACAGGAACTAAGCTAATAACTTGAGTACAGTGGCTCTTGGCGAAGATAGACATCTTGAGAATTTCATTAGCATATGATCCAAGCACCTCATCTTGGACCGTTTCTGCCTTTCTTCCTTTAACTTTAACTTGTCACCTGGGGCTACTTTGTCTGCTTGCCTCTGTCCTTTTTTATTCGTCTCCGCACAATTTTTTTTGTACCACGAATTTTTCACTTTCCGCAAACTTTATTTTTTATGTTTTTTTGTTATCGACCGTTGAATAATAATTATTTATTAATTTTGTTCATTAAAAATTAAATTTGATCAATTAAAAAATAAAGAAGAACAAATTTTCCATACAATTAAACTTTCATTACCAAAAAATTGTTCTTCTTTGTTTAATGTAAAAACAAATATTTTTTTTTATACAGAAATTATTTTATCGAATTAAAATTACTAAAGTCAACAATTACTTTTGTATTATGGAGAATTTTTGAAAATTAACGATAATGATTGTTATGTAAAAATAATTGTCTGATATAAAAAAATGAATGTCCCTTTTAAAAGACAAAAATTTAACTGTTGGAGATTACAGGTTGTTGCCCTAAAAGTTCTTAGTGAATATATATACGCTGCTTGTGTAAAATCCTCGTAAAATAAATCAAGTTCTTTACTTCGTTTTTACATCTCAAGGAAAAATTTCGCCGAAAGAAAAAAAAAGAAAGAAAATAATAATAAGAAAAATATATCTGGGTGATTCTCCTGAAAGGGACCACTTCACGTGTCTCCAACATGAGGTTCATTATTTAAATTAATTTTTCATTAATATTTTATCAAGTTTAAATTTTTTGAAAAATTTATTTATAATCTACAAAGATTTATCTATCTTTATATAATCTTCTATTGCTTATATTTAAATTTCTTACTATTTAAAAAACATATTTAATTTTGTCATCGAATTTTGGTTAAACAGAATGTATATTTTATAATTATATTTTAACGTATTTAAACAATTTCAACATATTTATGATATATATCAAATTAAAGTTTAGAATATAAGAATTATTTTTTACTTACATTTGTTTAAAATAAGGTAAAAAAAGTTATTTAAATTATTAATTAAAATAGTATTATCAATGAGAGTAAAAATTAAATTCATCTCCGAAGCCTCATTTTCTATATAATAACATCATATTTTTTAACGTTTTAAACATAATATGTAATCGATGTGAAAATATTTGATGATTAAAACTAAAAATATTTTTTAAAAAATTGTAATATTTTTAAAATTAGAAAAAATGAGAATTTTTTCATTAAATTATCAATTCATCTCCGAAGCCTTTTTTATATTTGATAGGCGTTTTCTTTTGTTTTTAATTTTTTAATCATTGTTTTGAAATATTTAACCCTCAAATTAAATTATTAATTTAATAAAAATAAAATATACAAGCAAAAAGTGCAATAAATTAAAACATAACAATTTATTATTTAAAAAAAATATTCCTACCGAGTTTTTTTACAAAATAATTAATTTAAAAGTTATAATTAATTATACTTAACCTCTAGAACACATGATAGTAAAATGTTCCTGGAGGTCTTATTTCTGAAAATTAATTTTGCGCAACTTATATTTTTATCTTTAAACATTTTCTAAACTTATTTATGAAAGAAAAGTAACAAAAAAAGAATAATTTGATTTTTTGGAAATTCAACCAAAAAAGGGTCCCTTTCAGGAGAATCACCCATCTGTATAAATTGGTCGTAATCAAAGACGTCAAATTATATCGAATTTTTATTATTAAAAAATATACAAATCATTGAAATGTGTTTATTATTTTCTACCTGTATACAATGCAATGACAAAATTAATAATTAAAAATTATTATAATTATAATAATAATAATAACTACTATAACATATTATAGTGAATAATTTATAATAATATAAGTTAGTTTTTTTCTGCGCAGTGAACATTTAATTCTATGGAAAAACTTTTCTTCTTCTTCATGTTTTAATTATTTTCACTTGTTTTATAATATTATATTTTAATAATAATAACTTTTAATAATTTATATAATAATAATGGTAATCGCATATAAATAATAATTTATTTCTATTCTATTAATAATAATAATAATAATAATAATAATAATAATAATAATAATAATAATAAAATAGAAGAATTCATAATATTAATATTATGTAATAAAAAATGTTCTTAGTACAAAATATTGGTTAGAGTGATAAGGAATTATTTAAAATGGCAAAAAATAATATTTTTAAAAGTCTCAATTATTATTGAAAGAAAAAAATTTATTTGCCCAATAAAAACACGTTTTACTTAAAATTATCTTTAAAAATGATATAAAAATATAACGAATTCTTTTATTATATAATTCCTAAATTAAAGCGTTTATACTATTATGAAAATATTCCATGACTTTGAATAAATAAATTATGAATATTTGTAAATAAAATAATAGAAATAAATACAAAGAGTTCAATTTATTTCCGAAAATATTATTTATTTGAGCTAAATAAACTTTATTTGAACCAAAGTTGTCAAACCAAATCTGTCTCAAGAGTAAACAAAATTATTAAATTTGAACGAAATTAGCTTTATTTGAACCAAATAAAATTTATTTGAACCAAGTAATCTTTATTTGCACCAAATAAAATTTAATTAAAAGAAATAAACTTTCTTAGGACCAAATAAAATTTAATTGAACCAAATAGAGTTTATTTGAACCAAATGAACTTAATTTGTACCAATAAAACTTTATTTGAACTTAATAACATTTATTTGAACCGATCAAAATTTATTTGAGCTAAATAATCTTTATTTGAACCAAATAAACTTTTTTTGAACCAATTAAAATTTGTTTAAGCCAAATACACTTTATTTGAACTAAATAAAATTTAATTGAACCGAATAGAATTTATTTGAATAAAGTAAACTATAAGGGAACCAAATAAAATTTCTTGAACCCAAATAGACTTTATTTGAAACAAATAAAATTTGTTTAAGTCAAATATATGTAATTTGCACCAAATTAACTTCATTTGAAACAAACAAAATTTATTTGAACCATATAAAGGCTAATTGAATTGAACAAAATTTATTTGAACCAAATGGACTTTATTTGAACCAAATAAAAATTATTTGAGTCAAATAAAAATTATTGGATCCGAATAAAATAGACTTTATTTGAACCAAATAAAATTTAATTCAACCAAATTGACTTTATTTTTCATACAAAAGTTATTTGAACTGAAAAAATTTATTTGAAACTTTATATGAACCAATTAAACTTTATTTGGATCAAAAAAAAATTATTTGAACAAAATATACTTTTTTTGAACCAAATAAATAGAATTTATTAGTCGAATACACTATATTTAAAACAAATAAAATTTGTTTAAGCAAAATATATACTTTACTTGAACCAAATAAAATTTAATTAAAATATATAAACTTTATCAAAACCAAATAAAATTTTAATTTAATTCAACCAAATGAAGTTTATTTGAACAAAATGAACTTCATTTGGACCAAAAAACTTTATTTCAACTTAATAATACTTATTTGAACCGAACAAAATATATTTGAGCTAAATAAAGTTTATTTGAATCAAATATACTTTTTTTGAATCAAGTTAAAATGAAAAAATGTTATTAACATTTATTTGAACCATATAAAAGTTATTTAAATTGAATAAAATTTATATTTGAACCGAACAAAATTTATTTGAACCAAATAAAAATTATTTGAGTAAAATAAAAATTATTGGATCCGAATAAAATTTATTTAAACCAAATAAAAGTTATTTGAACCAAATAGACTATTTATTTGGACCAAATAAAATAAAATTCAACCAAATTGACTTTATTTGAATCATACAAAAGTTATTTGAACTGAATAAAATTTATTTGAAGCAAATTGGACACAAATATTAGACACAAATAAAATTTGTAAATATATGTTATTTATTTGAACCAAATAAACTTTACTTTAATAGAATGTATTTGAAATAAAATGATTGCATAGGCTCTCAGTAAAATATAACTGTTTTTATGAATCCAATGAAAATATTGTTATTATTACTTTTTATCAAAATTATTCATTTCTTTCCTGTATTAAATTTTTTTTCATAAAACTCAATTCATTGAAATATATGATATAAAATTATTTCTCAATAAATACTATCTGCGTATCTATAGATTCATTCGACCATGACATTATCAACAAAGAAATTTCTTTAATGATTTCTGGACCCTCTCTTTTTTAAACTCGATCACAATTTTATCATATTTAAGTGATAAATCGTTGATAAATTTCGTTTTTCTGAGAAATTTGTCTGGCAGAGTGAGTACAAACATTTTTGTTCCCAAACAAAGGATTATTCTTCGTCAGTATATTAAACAAGGAACTCTCTTCAAAAATGGATCTTAGTTACATTCTTGCCTCAATTGCTTTTGTTCTATTTCTCCTACACTTCTATCTATCATGGCGGTACAATTATTTCCAAAAGAGAGGAATACCAACAGTAAAGGGAATTATTCCAGGATTAGGACACATTCTACCAGTGATTACTGCACAAAAAAATATAGGATCATTGTGCGAAAAGTTCTACAACGAAACAAAAGAGCATAGCATGTGCGGATTCTATCAATTCTGTACGCCAATACTTTTAATTCATGAGCCGGAAATTGTGAAAAGTGTTCTTCAAACGAATTTCGCCTCATTTGGTGAAAATCCTTTTGAACTCAATTGTCCCGAAAAGGATGAACTTTTTAGTTTAAATCCATTCTTTGTGAAAGGTGAAAAGTGGAAGAAGGCACGAGCACCACTGACGAACAGTTTTTCGAGTATGAAACTAAAACTAATGTTGACGCTGTTTCAAAAAGTTGGTTCCAAAATGGGTAAATATTTGCATGACCAGTGCGGAGTTGAAAAGGAAAAAGAACTGAATCTAAAGGTGCTGTGCAACAAATTCACTGGCGAAGTCTCATCCACTGGAATGGGCATTGAGGCTCATAATTTTCAGGAGGAACTACAGGGTGAGATGAAGTACAACGAGATACTAGGGAAAATTTTCGAAAATCCATCATTCGTTAGTGGATTTCAACAGATGATTATGTTTTTCACTCCCTCATTGGCGAAATTTATGAAAATTTCCATTACACCGAAAGAAGTTGATCAGTATTTTCGACAAATTGCAAAGACGATCATTAACAGTAGAAAGAAGGAGAATCAAACTTACGACGATTTTGTTCAGTTCGTTATGGATTATCAAAGAACACAGGATAGTACAATAAACGAAGAAACACTCGCAGCAGCACATATGTTATCGTTCGCTGTCGATGTTTACGAAACAACAGCACAAACGTTGAGTTTTCTAATTATGGATTTAGCCAGACGTCCAAAAATCCAAACCAAAGTGCGCGAAGAAATTAACAGATTACTCGAAAAGTACAACGGTAAAATGACCTACGATGCTCTTAAGGAGATGACTTACTTTGAAAAAGTCCTCAATGAATCGCAAAGACTGAATCATATTTTTGGTGTGTTCTTCAAAGTTTGCACCAAACGGACAAAACTTGAGGGAAGTGATGGTTTGTCCTACGTTGTTGAACCTGGACAAACGGTGGCTGTTTCCGCCTATGGACTACAAATGGATCCGAAATATTGGAATGAACCGGAAAAATTTGATCCTGAGAGATTCAATGACGAGGAGAAGAATAGTAGACACAAGTTTACTTTTCTTCCGTTTGGTGAAGGACCGCGAGTGTGTGTTGGTATGAGGATGGCTGTAATTTTAATGAAACTTGCAGTTTCTGCTATTTTAAAGGACTTTTCGATTGAACCTGCATCTAAAATGATTATTCCACTGAAAAGAGATGAATCGAATTTCCTTAATACTCCAGTCGGTGGATTTTGGGTGAAAATCAAATCCTTATAAAATTCTGGACTTTGTAATAAATATTAAAATTTATCACTCGGTCGTCTTAGTTAAAATATAAAACATTAAGTTATAAGCAATCTGAAGGTAAACTTAACTCGGAGTGATTGTTCAACTCAGTGTTTTGTATATTTTAATCCGAACTTTGTAATTTTTGCAAAAAATGTTCTCATCTATTGCAAAATATTGTCTAAAATATAGAACACGACGCGAAAATAAATATTTAACTAAACTTTTAAATTTACCTAATTTTTGTTTTATTTATCGATATTATTATGAAATTTCCTTCATGAAAAATCATAACAACCCTGATTTCCTTTTGGTTATACAATTATACAATTATTGTTAGAGCCTTTAATTTTAGATTATTTTTATTATTATACAGACTTTGTACTCATCTACTAAAATCTACTATTTACTATACTTTTTCTCCGATTAGCTAACATTTGAATACTTTATTTTAAATTTGTAACACCAGAAGATGCTTTATTCTTAAAATTTGCACAACTTTAAATCTGCTAACAGATAAAATAAGAAATTTTTAAGAAAATTCTTCACAGAGACAATTTAGAAAATTTTGATAAAATTCTATGAAACAATTTAATTTTTTTGAGGCTCCTGAAGTTGCCATCGATATATTTTTTGTAATATTTTTGTAATATTTTTTGGACGAAACCTTAAAAAATCATTAAAATTTTTCCCAAGGTTAAAAAGTACTCTTAAAAAGTTTTTTACTCCCTAGGTGAATAAAAGAAGTGAAATTAGTTGAAATTAAAATTTTATCACTAAAAATAAGAAAAAATAGTTTTCGATGCTGAGCATCGATGTCAAGTTCAGGAACCTTTTTTTTTGAAAAACTTTTGGAAAATTCTTCCAGAATTCCAATTATTTTCTCGCAAAAAATGAAATTCTTCGCTGAAATTAAAATGTTTTTAATATCTATTATTTAATAAATTTCTCAAAAGAATTCAATATTCTTTAAAAAAAAATTTAATAAAATTGTTATTCCAAAAATTCAATATAATTACTAACATTTGTTTATAAGAATTCAATTATTTGCTTAAATAATAAAATTCATTCATCGCAAGAATTCAATAAAATTCGTTGCAAGAATTCAATTATTTTTACAAATAATAAAATTCTTCGCAAAAATTCAATTAATATCATGAATAACAAAATTTTGCTAGGAATTCAATTATTTTTAATATAAACTATTTTAATACGATTTCTCAAAATAATTCAATTATTTAAAAAGAAAAATTAATAAAATTCTTCGCAAACATTCAATTATTTCCATAAATAATAAAATTTTCACATGAATTCAATTATTTCAAATTTCTACAATTTTCAAGGAAATTTTTCCAAAGAAATTAAGTATTTAAAATATTTTAATAAAATTCTTTAATAGAAATTAATTATTTTCCAAAATTTTGATAACATTTGTTTATGGAAATTACACTATTTTTATAAATAATAAAATTTATCGCAAGAATTAAATTATTTATAATACAATTTCAATTTAATTATTCGAAACAATTGAACTATTTTTTTAACTTTTCATAAAATAATTAAAAAAAATGCAATTCTTTCCAAAAATTATAATAAAATTTAAATAAAATTCGTCCCAATAATTCAATTATTTTCACAAATAATAATTAAGAATTAATTGATTAATTGATTAAGAATTAATTGATTTAATTTATATTTATAATGAATGACAAATTTTAAAAAGTTTAATTTTTATTATTGATTGAAAAAGGCTTTTTAAATTTTTTTTTCTTTTTATTAAAAATTAGGTTTAAATTAAATTTTTTTGAAATTAATCAATTTTCTTTAACCATTCGGTTATATGGTTTATTCTGTAAATTTTTGAACAATACCAATTATTTAAATATTTTAATAAAATACTTTGAAAGAACTTAATTAATTTCTAAAATTTCGATAACATTTGTTTATAAGAATTCAATTATTTGCTTAAATAATAAAATTCATTCATCGCAATAATTCAATTATTTTTAATACATAATTATAATGATTTTAATTAAAATATGCAAAATAATTGAATTATTCTTTAAAATTTTATGAAATGATTAAAAAAAATTCAATTATTTCCAAAAATTTTGATAAAATTCGTCACAATCATTCAATTATTTTCACAAATAATAAAAGTCTAAGCAAAAATTCAATTAAAATCATGAATAACAAAATTTTGCACAGGCATTCAATTATTTGAAATAAAATTTTCAAGAAAATTTTTCAAAATAAATCAATTATTCAAAATATTTTAATAAAATTCTTTGAAAGAACTTAATTATTTTCTTAAATTTTGATAACGTTTATTAGAATTTAATTATAATTTGCTTAAATAATAAAATTCATTTATCACAGTAATTCAATTATTTTCAATACAATTTTAGTGATTTTAATTGAACTACTCAAAATAATTGAATTATTTTTTAAAATGTCATGAAATGATTTTAAAAAAATTCAATTCTTTCCAAAAAATTTGATAAAATATTCTTTGTAAGAATTGAATTATTTTTATGAATAATAACATTCTTTACAGAATTTCAATCATTCTTAATGCTTTGAATAAATTCTTGGAATAATTTAATTATTTAAAAAAATTTTTATGAAATTCTTTGTACGTATTCAATTTTAAGAAATAATCGCAATTATTCTATCGATTATTTTTTACTTAAATAATTGAATTCTTGTAGAACTTTTTTAATAAGAATTCATTTAATTTCAGTTAAAATTTTAGATTATACAATAAGTGAATATTAAATGCTGTATAGTATGAATTTTAAGAAATAGTTAAATTTCAAAAAGTTTTTACATTAAAATTATTTAAAATTTCAATTTCTGTACTGGAACAATAAATAAGTATTTACCTAAACATTCATTGAACAAAAATTATTAAAGTATGAATAATTTAATTATTTAGAACTTATGAACAAAATTAGTCTTTTGATAAATTTTAATTAAGATTTTTTATATACCTACATTTAAATTCTCGTAAAAATTATAAATATTTATTTTAATTTCCAATTAATTGGAAATTAAATTGTCAACATTAATTGAATTTTTATTGAATTTATTTTATTCTTTTATATTTAACAAAATTTATTTTTTTACTTTTAAAAATTATTATTATATGAAATTTTTGAAGAATTATATAACTAAAAGTTTGAAAAATAATTGAATTTCATAAAAATTTAGAATTGAACTTATTACTATGATAAGAGTAGTCTGAAATCATTGATTAAAATACCATTTCATTATTGAACTAAAATTTTCAACGTAAAAACTGACGATTTTACTATTAAGTAATAATTTGAAAAATCGTCAGGTTTGACGTTGTAAACTTTAGTTCAATATTTAATTGACTTAAATAAAAATTATTTGATTCAAGTAAATATTCATTTGACAATAGACAAGTAATCGTACTCTCAAAGTTTGAATTAGTAAAAATGTTTACTAATTTGAATTAGTGACTGCGACTTTTTGCTTTTGAAATAGTAAAGTTAAATAATAAATTAGTAGAAATTAATATTTATTAGTAAAATTCACTAATTCAAAAGCAAAAAGTCAGTCACTAATTCAAATTAGTAAACATTTTTACTAATTTAAATTTAGAGAGTAGGGGAGAGTCTCCAGTTGTGAGACGGGTTTTATTTTTGACCCGTAAATTGTAAACGGGTAAACGAAATTGTAAATAAAATACACCGTTCGAAAGGTAACAGAAATACGCAACTTTTATTAAAAGAAAGTATAGTGTTTCGATGAACTCAAAAAATTTTACGTTACATTTTCCGAGCACATCGCTTTTTAAAAAAAAAAAAAAAAATGTCTCCAGTTGTGAGACACTCATTAAAAATTGCTAAAATTTAATAAGTTTGACATAAAACGTTATGTTTAGTAGAAATAATTAAATATATTAATAATATATATTATTATATACTAAATAATAATATTTATTCGCCAAAATATGACTATCAAATAAACACAATTAAATAGCTTCAAAAAGAGCATTAAAATTGATTTCTTCTGAATCAATTGACTTTTATCTACTTGACATGTCCAAAAATACTAGAAAAAAAATCAAAACAACATTTAAATAGTATGCCTGCAAAGTCGTATTTTTTATGCTGACCAGATGGGTGTTGACACCGACTCACAACTGGTGATATGCTGTGTCTCACACCCAGAAATTGACGCTATTTTGAAAAAGGAAAATTAAATTATTTTCAACCGTAGATTGGAACAATGCAATATTGCATCACAAAATATAAGGAAAACACCAAAAGAAAATGCATTACATTTACCTTTTCCAATTAATTAACTTGGAAAAAAAGTACTTTGCATTTATTGAAAAAACGCTTTTTAGTCGATTATCACACACAGTGTTGGTATTTAACAAAAACAGTTTATATATCCGCTTCGGCGTACACGAAAAAGTTGGCTCATATAAAAAGAAATGTTTTTACATAAACCAATCGGCTTTTTAATATTGCATGTTAAAAAAAATTGACTGTCTCACAACTGGAGACTCTCCCCTATATTTGAATCAAATAATTTTTTTCGTGTATTGTCAATTAATTTTGGGATTAAGTGCTGCGATATAAATGAATAGTTCCTAAATCTGTTTTGAAATGAAAATTTTGTTTTAGAAAAATGGGTGTTCGAAGCAGGCGGTGGACCTGGTGGTGGACTGTCCGCTACCAGCAGTAACACCGCCACTGTCATCTCCAGCTTTAAAGATTTTTCACATTGACAATCTAAATTCCCGAAAGTTTCTCTAAATATTATGGGCCAGAGATCTAGTTCATTGTTACGCCCGAAGATCTCTTTAACTTGGGTCCTTCGTGGTCAGCAGCAATCTGCAAATTCAATATCCACCAATGGCACTTCGATTACCCAGGGTCAGGAACAGGAGGGTGGTTTATCATTGGAAATAAAGGAGAGACCTTTCAGAAATAGCGTGAAAAGCTTGAGAAGCATCAAGAGTACGAAGAATGTAAAGGAGAAAGAAAAATGTAAGGACAACAATGGATGTTTCGATAATCGTGAGATAAAACACACTGTTCTGAATAGAATCGAAAAGGATGCAATTGAAAAGGTATATTCGTAAATTAGATCATAGATTATCATAGAATTTTATCATAGAAATTGAATACAAAAAAAAATTGATCCAAAATACAAAAATTCAGTGCTCCAATCGACAATGTTTTTCTAAGGATTATCAAATTGAGACAAAAAACGAATCAAAACGTTGCTTCACAACACTTTTGATTCGTTTTTTGTCTCAATTTGATAATCCTTAAAAAACAGTGTTGATGACGAAGAATTATTGTTTAGCACTAAATGTTAAATGTGGTAAAAAATGTTTGTTGCAGCCAATCGAAAAGGAAAGACTGAATGGTAACTATATAGATATGACGATAGATAATAATAAGTTAGAGAAACAAATGGAAGTTTCATCAGTGGAGAAGGAAGTGAAGGAAAAAGTGAAGAGGGCAACTTCAGAACCAACTTTGGTACCCAGGGAATCGACATTGACTTCCAGTGGAAGGGAGAAGCACAAACACCGAAGAACTAAACGACCTCACAAAACTCGATCATCCAGTAGATTTGGCTACGAAATTGCTGATCTTGATTCCTTTCTTACGAAGGTAAAAAATCAAATCTTTAATTTTTTTAAAATGATTTCTTAATCATTTTAAAAAAATTAAAGATTTGATTTTTTCTAAACTACGTTTTGATTCCCTGATGTAATTAACAGAACAATTATTACAATTAAATTTGTAAACAATGACAGTTTGGTTCCATTTGTTAGTTGCATTCTTTCTTAGTTTAACAACCGAAGTCAAAGACTTATTAACCATTGGAATTGACAATAAATTATAATCTTTTCAGATCTTTGACAATTGTGAGTAATTGTCATTAAGAGGAATGCAAATTTTTTGAATACGACTATAAATAGACGATTTTTCATTATGTTGTTTTTTGTTAAATGTATAATTCTGTTTAAAAACTCTCATTTTTATATGTTTATTGACAAAATCCAATGGATAATCATTGTTAAGTAGAATTTGAACCACTTTTTTAGTATTACATTTATGAAAAGAGTCATGTGACAATAAAATAGCTCTGTCTAATAGATTATAAATAATGTTTCTTTTTTGTTTAATTGGATGACCTGAAAAGTTAAGTGATCACTCTATTAGAAGATGTCGGTGTTTGGAACTAATTAATAGTTTGTTATTATTTTTAATTAACGTCATGTCGAGAAAATTAATCTGATTATTAACTTCTAATTCGTAAGTAAATTAAAAATTTTGATTATAAGAATTGAAAACATTCAATACTATATCGACATAATCTGTGTGAGTACTTAACAACATATCGTCCACATATCTAAAATAGAAAACAGGAATACAATTAAATTTATTTTTAAATATTTTTAAACAATTGCTTTCATCCATGACAATATCTGCAAAATATTGGTGATATCGAAGAACCCACAGGGGTGCAGTAAATATGTTGGTATATTTTTCCATTAACTATTTATATATATTAAACAAATTAGTTTTAATTACAGGCTTCCATTGAGAAACCAGCAAACATACCTGTTGTGCTATCGTTTCCGTCCGTTTTATATCAAACACAAGGTGGCACTCAGGATGAAGTTGCCCTACCCCTAGGAACCGTGGTGAACGCCGTTTTCAAAAATCAAGCCTGGTTGTACGTCCAAACACCTCATGGACAAGAAGGCTATGTGGGTTACGCCGCTTGTTTACCTCTTGGAATTTTACCACAACCAACCCATGGACCGTGTTGGGAGGATTCAACAGACGTCTTTCCGAGACCCTTGGGTAAATTCCACATTACACATAAATTGAAACATAAGTGCTTTTTGGGCAAAAGACCATGTTCGTACTAAAAACGTTCTTAAAACCTTTTTAGAACGTTTCGTGTCCACCGAATAATGTTCTAGAGCATAATTTAAACATCCATGTTCAAACATGAAACGTTTTTTGAAAAGTTTTTTGCTCTGTAAAAAGATAAGTATGAAATTAGAACCGATTTTGTTTTATTAAATAGTCAATTGGATTCCATTTGAAAAACTGAAATCAGCTCTAAATTAGCACTTTCTTTTTAATCTGAAAATGAACAAACTAAAAATTGTTTAAAATTAATCGTGAAAAATAATTTCCCCCATCAAGGCAATATGACCGATACTGAAAAACTACGTGACACAAGATCGGAATGCGGAACTCGTGGAAGATCAGGAAGAATGAGACGCAGTTCAAGGGATGCATTTTCAACATGCGGCGAGCGAAGTGTTGATCGATTGTACTTGAGAGCAGCAGCAAATGCAAGAACAAAAGGATCACGTCACACATTGCTCGTCATTCGAAACGATTACGAGGGCCATGAAGTGAATGCCATCAGCGTTATGAAAGGCGACGTTGTAGCACTTATCAGTGATCACGTGAACGATTGGTTTTGGGTTAGATCACGAGACGGCAGAGAAGGTTTCATTCCTGCAGTTATTGCCGGTCACGGCTTTTTGTGATATTCTACTATTTAAATAAATATATTTCATTCCAAAACTATCCATATTAATCAATTTCATAAACCGAAATTGTATTGAAATCAATAAAGAATTAATGAAAATCAATGAAAAAATAATAGGTAATATAAGAAATAACTGAATTTTAAACTACGCAATTCAGAACAAAACTTTCTGTAAATATTTGTACAGCTTGCATAAAATTAGAAACGCACTGTGTATTATTAATATATTTATTTTAATTAAATTTATTTAAAAAATTATGCAAAAGTGGTTTTTTTTTGTTGTACCGAAAATTATAAAACAATTAGTTGCGGCAAATTAAGAAAATTTTAACATCAGTTCCTTATAATTGAAGTTTGTGCAAACGTCGATTTGATTACTAGAGCCGGCAATGCTTAATAGTCTCTGCGGTACTTCTTGATAAACGATACTGTAAACCGTGTTACTGGAGACTGGAACTTTGGCTAATGTTTCTCCTTGATAAGTGAGATGATAAACGTGTGGCATTGTCCCACCGGTAATTATTCTCTCCTCGTAAATATTGGCGACGTGTATTCCCTGATCGGGTAGATCGAAAACTGTCGCCGTTTCCATTGTTCTCATGTGCCATAGTGATAATTTTGGTCCACCACCGCATAACTATGGAGTTAATGAAATGAAATTCAAAATTAATTTGTGAAATTTTTTATAAACTGTTGTTTCGAAAGTAAGGAATTTATTTCAAATTATCATTCTTGTGGGATTCAGTATCACTTTTTGAGTTTGTTTTCACTCCAATGTAATATTTACACTTATTTATTCCCTCATCCTTCTTGAATCTTCTTCTTTGTTTTAAAAAGCATAGAAAGGTTTCGTACTCGATAATTAATTTTAAAAAAGTAGCAAAAAGTAGCTTTAAAACTGAAAAAAGTAGCTATCAAAAAAATCAAATTTAACGATTCAATTTTTTCATAATTTCTAAATTAAATTACATTCAAAAAGTAGAATAATTTTTTTAATATAAACATTTAAATACTTATTTATTTTTTCATAAAAATTTTAATATTTTAAATGATTTCAATATAAAGCCTTTTTGAAATTTAATTATTTCTAAAAATTACAATTGCAATTCTTGCAAAATTCAGTTATTTTTTGTTGTTGAAATTTTTAATTAAAATTATTTAAAACATTCATTATTTTATTTCAAAATAAAAATTTAAATATTACAGTTTTACAATAATTGAAATTTCCAAAGATTTCAATTTGAAAATCGTTTAAAATTTAATTATTTCTAAAAATTCATACACTTGTAAATTTTTGCAATATTCAATTATTATCTACCATTTTAACTGAAATTTAGTTTTAAATCAACTCTTATCAGAAAGTTCTTAGAGAATTTTATTATTTAAGTACAAAAGTTAATAATTTATTGAATAATTAAATATTTCTTAAAAATGAATTCTTATAAGGAACTTTATCACAATTTTTAGAAATAAGTAAATTTTAACAAAAAATTTTGTTAAACTTTTTAAAAATAATTAAATTCTATCAAGAAATTTTATTCAAATTGTACCTATTAAAAGTAATTGAAATTTTCCAAAGAATTTTATAACTTATGAACGTAATTGAGGAGTAAGTTTTTAAAACCTGATAAATCCAAATTTTGTCATTTCGAGAAATTTAAACAAATGAGAATTCTCACATAACCATTAAAATTAACTTTAATGTAGAAAAATTCTAATAAATGATTCATTTTTTAATATTTTTTCTATTTAAAACGCTCTGATTGTAATTAAAGTCTATTGTAACAAGGGAATTTTTTTTGGTAAAAATTAAAAATCATCAGGGTTAGGCCAAAATATTTTTGAAATTGACAATTCTTTGGTAATAAATTCTTTTTCTTAAATTGAACAGTGATAAATTGATCTCTAAGGATTTTAATAATTTGAATGTGTTTATCTTAATTTTTTTGAAAAATGGATTTATCAACTTTTAAAAAATTACTCCTCAATTGAATTATGGCAAAGAACTTTATTAAAATTTATTTTTAATTAATTTTATTAAAATTTTTAAGAATAATTTCATTTTTTGAGTAACTCATTTAAAATTGTATTAAAAATAAATGAAATCCTTTGACGAGTTTATTAATTATAAAAATAATTGAATTTTTGCAACGAATTTTATTAACAATTTTAAAAATAATTGAATTCCTGAGAAGAATTTTATTTTTATTCTATTGAAAAAAATTGAATTCTTGCGAAAAATTTTATGAAAATTGTGAAAAGAATTTTAAAAAAGAATAAAGAATTTTATCAAAATTTTTTAAAATAATTGGATTCTTTTAAAAAGTTTTCAACAATTTTTAAAAATAAGTGAATTCTTGTGGAGAATTTTATTATTATTAAAAATAATTGACTTTTTGTGAAGAATTTTATAAAAATCTTTTTAAATAAAGGATTTTCTTCGAAAATTTTTATGAAAATTGTGTTTTGAATAATTGAATTCCTGTGAAAATGTAATTATTGAAGAAAATAATTAAAGGTTTGCAAAAAATTTTATTTTTTTTTAAATTAAATTCTGTTGGGAAATTTTTTATTAAAATAGTGAATATTGTAAATAATTGAATGTCGCCAAAAATTTTTTTTTAAAATAATTAAATCGTTTTAGTTTTAGTAGATGAGTATGAAGCCTGTATAAAATTTTACTTACCAGCCAATCTTCAGTGAAATCTACACTTCCTATCCATTTACCCAATTTCGGCCTTGCTACTTTATCAGCTAAGTAAGGTTTTAGAATATTTGTATTTTCCTTCTTTCTAAGATCCCACAATCGTACGCTGCCATCTTCACTAGCAGAGGCTAATTGTTCGCCCCTAAATTAACAGTTTTATTTGTTAAATTCCTAATTATCTAATTGCAATTGTCTCGCAAAAATCCATAAATATATGCCAAAGGAAGGATAAATTAAAAATAAAGAAGACTTTTCTAATTTTGGTATTAACCCTCATAACATTGGAATATTCAAAATATTCCTGTGTTTTGAGGGAAGTTTCAGCAAAAGATTATCACGAGACAAAGTACGATAAGAAGAATTTTAAGTTTTTTCCTATCCATACATTACGGAAATAGAGTGAACATAATCTTCATGACCTTCCAAACTTCTCTGAATTTTACCACCTTCCAAGCTAATTATGTAAATTGTATTATTTCCACAGCCAGCGTATAGTAAGTGATTTGATTTCGAATAAACCATAAAATTAACGTCTGGTCTCTCGTAACTATCACTGTAAATTTCAAACAATATCTATTATATATATTTATTAAACGTATTACTATGTACCATACTTTCTAATTACTATAAAATGCACACTATATTTAAAAATAACATTAAAATTAGAACTACAAAATTACAAAACTACAAAACCACTCTAGAGGCAGAAATAGAGACTAATTTTTAATAATTTATTTTGGGAAAATGAAAAAAAGGAATATGATTCCCTTTTAGATTTCTTGCCGGACAATTTTTTTGAAAAGCTTAATTCCTGGAACAGAAAACAAAGAAATTTCATGATCTATATAATATAAACTTTAAAAATACATATGGGATTTTTTATACATCAATTTTTGTAAAAAAAAATAGCGCACTTTTTGAGTAAAATAATCGATTTTTGCCAAAAAATAAACAGTAAATTGTTTATAAAAAATAAAGTTTACATCCAATTAAAAAATCCATATGTACTTCCAAAGTTTATAGTATATAGTTTATAAAATTTCTTTGTTTTTTGTTCCAGGACTTAAATTTTTCAAAAAACCTTTCAGGCCGTAAAAAATAGTCGATTTTGACTATGAAATTTACCGCCGTCATTTTATTATATAATTTTTAAAAAAAAATCTCCACACTTCTATATTACGTATTTAATAAACCCTCCAAAAAGAAATCCTATTTCATTTTTCATTTTCTCAAAACAAATTATCAAAGATAGGTCTCTTTTTCTGCCTCTAGAGTGATATTACGCCTTAATTATATTAATTGTAGTTACTTTTTAACTGGTAAACTTATTGTCCAGGAAACTTTAGCCTTTGAAGCCTTATTAGAAGTGATCGTTTTCCAGTCCCATCCTGATATTTCTCCTAATGTTCCAGTAACCAGAAATTGTTCAGTAGCCACCATACTTTCGACATGTTGATTAGAATGAGCTGTAAATCGATATGTTGGCCCTTGACAACTATTCTCCTCTAATTGTGGACCTAAAATTTTTGAAATTCTGCGAAGAGAAACAAATTTTTGTACTAAATTTCAAGACCAAAAATAAAGTTTAAATAACTAGAAATAAAGTCTCAGAGACTAAAAGTAAAGTTTAGATGACGAAAAATAAAGTTTAAATGACTAGAAAAAATTTAAATGACTAAAAATAGTTTAAAGAACTAAAAATAAAGTTTAAATGCCTAAAAAGAGGTTAAAGATAACCAAAAAAGGTACATTACAATAATAATAAAATTAAGAATACTTACTCGTAAATTGAAACGTCGCCATAAATATTTCCGGCACAAAGAAATTGTTTGTCTGGAGAAAATGTTTGGCACAACACTGTATTATAAAATAGTTTTTGATTTAAATTTTCCGGCATTTTGAGATGTTTTTGTTTACAACGTTCACTGAACACGGAGCAAAACCGTGGGGAATGGACAACGAGAGAGAAGTGAAGGGTCCGAAGCAGTGGATATAAAATGAAACGATTCAAGAAGGAAATTTTTGTAGTACTGAAACTTGACGTACGGTGCGTAAGATTAGCAGATTCTTACAGTTAAACTAACCTCTTTTGAAATTAAAAATTATCCTAATTTTTAAAATAGGGTTAATTTAAGGTTAAGTTAACTTTTACTCTTATATTTATTATGTTACGATTTTTTGTTTACTAAAACTCACACCTACCTGTTTGTTATTGATGATTTATCGGCAGTTGCAGAAACAAAAATAATAGTAATGTTAGTATTACTTTCTATTTCTTTATACTTACTTTCTTCTAATTTCTCACCGTTAGTCCGAAAGTCGCACCCAAAGAGTTGACAACTGAATCCAATTATTGTTACGATTTGGTTTCCTGACACTAACACTAAACTTGCCACTTGTACCACTTGGACTAACTAGACATTTAGACAAAAAGCGCGACAAAGCAGACTGTTCACTGTCCCTTCCGTCCCTTCGATTAAGGATAGGTAAGTAACGAATTTAATTAATTTTGTTTTTGTCAAATTTCTAAAGGCGATTCTCCAATATACCAATTTTTACGTCGACAATAGGCTGAATAGGTTCGCGAACGACTTGTGTTCTAAGTCGGTTATGTTATACCGAGAATGTAACCGGCAATTAAAATTTAAATTCTCCGAGAATTTAAGATAATGTAACATAACCTCACTTTTGTCATTACACTTTCGTAAATGAGATGGTCCGGCGGGTCCGGCGTTATATTTTTATTTAGTAGTTATTATTTTGTTTATTATAGTGGCTATATATTTAAAGATTTAAAAAAATAACAAAACCAAAGAGTGTAGTATATGGAAATATTTTAAAAGCATTGAAGAGAAAAACAATTAAATAAATTGTAAATTTTACAATTTTGTCCCCAATTTAAATATATATTTATTCACATACAATTTAATAAATTTTTAAATTTATTGTATAATGTAAAAAATATTTTTTATTATTTTTCTAATCGTAATTTTATATCTAATTTAAAAGTTTTAATTGTAAAAATGATCTAAATTTATTTAATCATAATTATAATTTTGAATAATTAGAATAGCGTCTAATCCTAAAAAAGATGAAAATTAAACTGATAAAATTGTTGTTTGTCCTAATATTATTATTTTCTAGATGTCATTTATTCAAATGCTGGATTTTTCAAAATGTAAGTTAATAAAATATTTATGTAATGAAAACTTAATTTTCTCGAACCTATTGATTAACTCAAATTACCATAAAATATATTTTTAATGGTATAAATGTCATTTGACAGAATGTTTATTACTTTAACAAATATGTTAATTCCAAATAATGTTTTTATACTCGAATAACCACTTTTTCTAAGGTTAAAAAATCCAAATGGGATTTTGATCTAAAAAAATTGACTATCGCTTATTATTACAATAATTAACTATAATGAACGAATTATTAATAATAAATCAATGTTACATGTAATTATAATAGATTCACTTATTGTCAGAGTTGGCAACTTGGCAAAACAGTTGCCTTCAAGTGAAAGTCGACCGTTTGTCGACCAAGTGCATACCAAGTGTCGAGTGTCGACGTAAAAATTAGAATATTGAAAAATCGCCTTTAAGTACACCCAGATGCTTAGATGCTTTCCTTCCGGTTTGACGGCGTTTTAAAAAGTCATGACACATCTATGAAAATTTTGTTAGTTAGTGACTTTGCCATAAAAAAAAAGTATAAGCAATTTTTTCTACTTAAAATTTTTTTATTTAATTAGTACAATATTTTTTATAAAATTTTCTTCTTAATTTTACAATTTATTGATATATTTTGGCTTATAAACAAAGTTAAGTAACGTCAAATATACGTTAGTTTTAATTTTATGTCGCAGTGTTTTTTGAATTACATATAATTATTAAGATCGTGGTTTATATGTTGGCATAAAAGGTAAGTATGACGTCCATTTCCACCTGAATTGAAAGAAAATTAAGAAATTAAAAAACTTAGCGAAAGTGAAAAATGTAAAAATAAGAAAAATGTTAATTATCGATTTAATATACCTTCTTAATAGCTTCATTCCTATTGGAAAATCAAAAGTATTTGAAACATATTCATCACTATCTGAAGTAGCATCAAAGTTTAATTCCATTTCATTAGCCCAGGCTATTAGACCTCGATCTTCAGGAGTACCTTTTTTTGTTGAACGGAAAATGAAGAAAATTTTAATATTTTTTAAAATTTTGATAAAGCAGTAATATAATAAACGGTAATAGGTTTCTCTAAATTTAAAGTCTAGAGTAATATTTTGCATTACCTGGTATTATATTATCTAGAAGACATCCAGTAATTCCTCCAACTAGAATTGTTGTACTCAATAAAACGGTAATAACACCGTCTGCTGTTTCACTTCCGGTTTGTATGACATTCGAATGTTTGATCATCCACTTGGATAACACCAATGGAAAGAAAATGGAGAAACCAAGAATATACAAATTTCTCGCATTATTAAGATTGACGTACTGTAATGCTGATAAACCTTGATGAATAAAAAATACCAATTTGAATAAAAATTAATTTTCTTTGAATTGATTCCTTTAAATTATTGTAACCTATTTGTATATACGATAAATTTATTTACGTACCAAAAGCGGCAATCATTCCAAACATAACACAAAATATTCCACCAACAATTGGTTCTGGAATAATGATAAAAACAGCTCCAAACTTGCTGATGATACCTTGGAGAATCATCAGGAAACAAGCCCACTGAATTACTCTCCGACTTCCCACTTTGGTTACTCCTTTTTAAGTATATAATTTTTAACATTAACATTTATTTAGTACTGTAAATAGTTAATTAACATTAATATTCATTTATTGAATATTTGTGTTAATTAGTTTAATAATTTATTGTGACGCGCTCCGAAGAAAGGTACAAACATAAGCTTAAAATAATTTGCTAAGGTAGCTTTCTTCAGGGCGTCAAATATTTTATACAGTTCTACTTGCCTATTGTACCGACATTTTCACCAAAGGTATTTGTTCCATTTCCACTACCCCAAAGTCCTGCTAACATTGTTCCCAGACCTTCGATTGCAATTCCGCGATTAATTGCATGTACTGGTGGTGGAGGAGCTCCTGTAAAATGTTATTTTTAATCATTATCAGTTCATTCTGCGTTGGCCTTTAATTAAAGAAAAAGGCCAACGCACAGTAGGTTATCGTAAAAGTCGTTTGGAAACATAATCCATGAGTTAGAAAAAGACACAAATATTTATCTGTCCTTTTCTAACTCATACTTTGAGTCACGAACGAACATCACGAACTAAGAATATTTAATAGAAATAACACGACTTTTCAAAATTCCGTCAAACCGGAAGGACAGCATCAGGGTGTATAAGAAAAATGGAGGTAAAAAATAGCTAATCACCATAGATGGCGTGTTACTTACCACACATTCTTGATGTTGTTGGATAATAACTTATACTTTCGACAGTGCAGGCTAATACACCAGCTAACATACCAAGAACACCGGACAGAGTGACAGTTGGAATACCCCATTGTCCAGGATATGGGAAACGAATCCATGGTGAGTCATTAATAATTTTTATTTTTGTATCCGCTCTGCCTGGATGTCCAAGTGGAAGAGTGTCAGTTACTGTCAAAATAACACAAATTATCCACATAACAACTATTGTCAATAATACCTGAAAATCATTTTCAAAGAGATTAAAATATTTTACATATATATGACATACATTAGTTAATATTTTACTTAATATTTAATAATTTTAATATTTTAATAATGTTCAATAAGATATTAATAATGGCTTCAAAGAAAAGTACCTAAGTTAAAAATTTTAGAGGCTATGTTTGTAACTTTTAGGAATGAAAATACACAAAGCGACTCTAAAATAATCTCCACAGCATCTAAACTTGCAGAAACATTATATTGTCAAAATTTTTGCTGCAAGGTTCACATAATATTGAGACAATGTTGTCAATTGCTGCAAGTTTAGATGAGGTGGGGAAGGTTATAAAAACTGATTTTAGTTTTACACAAATAAATCGAAGATAATTTACCTAGATTCGGCAAGGGTCATAGTGGCATGTGGACTAACTAGAAAATCCCATTATAGAAAGAAAAGGATAGACATATATATCTTCGTCCTTTTCTTAATAATGGGATTTTCTAGTTAGTCCACATGCCACTATGACCCTTGCCGAATCAAGGTAAATTATCCTAGATTAAACAAAAATTTGTAAGGCAAAAATAATTGAAAAATAACCTATAAAATGATTTGCTTCTTAGGTACCTTTCTTCAAAGGATATCACAAACTTTTCTTGTATATTGAAATATAAAATATATTTCTTATATGAAGTAAATACTATCAAATTCTGAAAAAGATAAGAGTGCCAAATGCAATACTGCCGTACTTGGTAAAAACTTAGTTAAGTCATATTTTAGTGAAACCGAGAAAATGACGAAAAACTGTTTGTATTAATAAACCTAATATAGTATAAAAAATTATTTAATTTAACTTTACTTCCTAGGTAAATTGATAGAGTTCTTTTTAATTCTGCAGTCAAAAATTAATTATTTAAACAAATTATATTAAATAATGGACTTAAGTGTTATTTTTAAAAGCAAAACTTAGTTAAATTGACTTAAGGAGTGCTCAGCGAAAAGGTAGTCGAGTTCAGGCCGCCGATCAGAAGCAAGAACTCAGTTAACTCCACACGTGGTGGAATCTTATGACTTAAGGAGTCTGCTTTCGAAACACAGTGTCTGGCTCATGCCACTTTTCGAAATAAGAACTCAGTTAACTCGACTTAAGGTTTTTGCTTCGAAACGAAAGCTGAGTATTCACTATGTTTTTGATAGCAGAAATATTATGTCGACTTGACTAAGTTTTTGTTTCTTATCTTATGCTCGAGCTCATTGCCTTCTACGATTTTTACACTACGTAACTCGAGTTACTATACTTTTTCTCAAGTATTTCCTTATTTTCTCGATTTTCGCAGATTTTTAATAATTATTTTTTGCAATAAATAATTAAAATAAAATTTTTTAATAACATAAGTAGATGCAGTTTTTTTTACGAATCCATTGATATAAAAAACTCATTTTTCACAAAAAAGTGACTTAACCAAGTTTTTACCAAGTACGGCAGAATATTATAAATATTATAATTGGACTCATTATACGCAAGTTAATTATTGAATTGTATTATTATTATTAAATTATTGAAGTTTTTGCTAATTCAAATTCAGAAAGTACTAATTAGAAAAAGGGGGGTAGAACTTACAGGGAATAATTTAAATAGAGCGAACCAAACGATTCTTATGCCTTGACCTTTTTTGTAGACAACTATCGGACACTCGACATTAACCAATATTTGCGAATACAGTGTCAACATCAATATTGTCCTGTAAATAATTAATCCATTTATGGCTTAAATCAAGAAATAAATAATAGGAATAATGTTATGGATTAATTATTAATTCCAATTAATTTATTACCCCGCAGCGATACCCCAATGTTGCGATGCAGCTTCTGCAGCATTTTCAAATAATGATAAACCAACTAATGATACTGTTGGAACTATAGTTAATGGTGTAACAAATTTCAATATATATCCTACTATTCCTGAAAATGGAAAAATTCTATATAACAGATTGAAAAAATGTTAAACTATTATATATACAATTAGAGGGGACCTTGAATTTTTTCTTTATTACCAAACATGTAATTATTTTGCGCTTTAATAAAAAAGAACATTTTAGTGTTTTTGTACGTATTTGACTTGTAAATTTTATAAAACATTATTGAAAGAACAAAAATACATGAGAACAAATCGAAATAGTTTACCTCCAAATCCAATAATTACTTGAAATAAAGCAGAGACTGCAATAGCACCTGAAAGTTCTCTCATTCGTACCTGCCATAATTCAGTTCGATCCTCAGGAGACATATTCTCTAATATCTCATTATTTGGACACTTCCATTGTGGTAAATTTAATAATGCTAGAGTTGGAACTAAAAAGGAAATTGTACCACCTTGGACTAAAGGAAGTCTGCAAAATTTATCATTTCTTGTATTTTCATTTTTATTATTTGTTAAAAGAAACTTTTTAAAAAGCCATTTAAGTTAAACAATAAAGATCTTAGAAAGATCTTATTAATCATTTTTATTATTATTATTAGTATTAGATATTAAAAACTAATAGCACCAAAAAAATGATCTATTAAGTGTCTTCATCAAAATAATTTTGGATATAGCATGGAAAATTTTTTCAGTATAAATTTGTGTTTGCAATTGTAATTAACAATTATAAATGTAAATAATCGTGTGCGTCAGTATGTTTCTTCAATTAATTAAACACGATTAATTAGACGTTTATTGGACATTTCAATTCAGACTAGAAACCAGTAATTCCAGATTTCGTTGCAATTAATTTCAATTTCCCCCTCTCTTTAAGATACAAATAATGTAATGCAACTCATTGATTTTAAAATTACTCCACTTTGAAGATTTATTTAAATTACTATTAACTTTCCGTTGATACACTGAATCATTTTCCCTCGAATTAAGAATTAATTGACGTAATTTAAATTTATAATGAATGACAAACTTTTAAAAGTTTAATTTTTATTATTAATTGAAAAAGGCTTTTTAAATTTTTTTTCTTTTTATTAAAAATTAGGTTTAATTTAAATTTTTTGGAAATTAATCAATTTTTTTAATCCATACCATCAATTTTTTGAAACCTTTCAACCATACAGTTGTATGGTTTATTCTGTAAATTTTTGTACAATACCAATTTAGAAAGTTAATAATTCTTAAATGAATTTCACATCTTCCTTGAAAGTATCAAATTGATACTAAAGTGAATCAAATTGATGCCAAAAATTAGGATAAATTTTTTATTTGATCCACATTTTTAATATCAATTCGTTGCAATTCGATACTTTTAAGTTAAGATAGTGTTAATTATTTTTTAAACTTATAAAATATCAATCATTTAAAGATTAAAGTTTACAGTATAATTTAAAAGTTTTTTGAGATAAAATTATACTGTAAAGGTGTAAAGAATAAATCTAATACTTTCAGCCCACTTTTAACTATAAAGCCGTTTACAAGACAAACTAGAACAAAATTTTCGACTGAATTTTAGCCTTGAGAGTATGATTTTAAGTACTAAAATTATTGACCCAGTCTGTCAATGAAAGTTTACAAAAATTTTTAAAATCTACAAAATGTTTTATCATACTTTTTCGTTTTAATTTTACATTATATTATTTAATTGAAAATATACCTGCAACCAAATGTAGTCTGTATGAATGTTACTATTCCTGTAACTAAAATCATTGTTGAAATTATGTGACTTCTTGCTGGATCATCTTCAGCCATGCATAGTGCAGGCGTTAGGATAAATGGTATCGAAACTATAGCACCTATCATAGTTAAATAGTGCTGTAAATTATGTAAATTAAATTTAAACAGATAAAATTTAAGGATAATAAATTTTAAGTATAAATTGTTTATGAATTCTTTTTTAGTATAGTATAAATTCTTTTTTAATTAATTTGAAAATAAAAATTTTCTAACTGAGGCTTTGCTAAAACGTATTCTTTTGCCTTATGAATAAAGTTTTTTTTAATAACTTTTATTATTTTTAATTTCATTTTTATTAATTTTTTCTCGCTCAACTTTTGTAACGTTAATATATGAAATTATAGTATTTTCTAAACTAGATCGAATATATTTTTTTATTACATCTCACCTGCAATGCCATAAATAGACATAAATACCAGGGTGGAATATCATCTATTCCATAAGTAATATCAGGATTTCTATTTTTTGAAATATTTTCATTTCTTTGTGGTGCACTTGTCGATGTCGATGTATTCTGCAATTAAAATTTCTCAATTTTTTAATAATATAATAAAATTAAAATAATAAAAAAATATTTTATAATAAAATAAAAATTATAAAAAAACGTATTATAATGGAATAATAACCAGTTCAATAAAAAATGTACCTTTTAAGTTAAAAAATTAGTAAAATATAAATTCCAAAGAAGTTTATTAATATTTCGTTGAAATAATAACAGTTGATATAATCTTTCCCAAAATATCTTTATAGGTACCATAAAACAATTCTTTTCGTATCAATCCGAAATTTTGAATTTGTTTTAGATGAAAGCCTTGATAAATTTATTAATATTTTAGACACAAAGCATTGAATATTTTTCTTTATCTTTTGTATGGACAATTTAAAAAAAAAAAAAAATTTTCCTAATAGTTAAAAGTAATCAGTTTCCATATTATAATAATGAAATTTTTGACATACCAGATCGTTGAGACGTATTTCATGATCCATAATGAATTTTTATCATTAATTTTAATCACTGTAGAAATAGTTTTAATCACTAGTATTTTAAACACTTTTATATTAATCACTATAATTATTATATAAATAGTTATAAATTAAATAATAATTAAATAATAATAATTAAATAATACTACTAAATATTTTTCATGTACTATTGTGTTTATTTTATACAAATATTTATTTGATACTCTTCTTGAAATTAAGGAGAGTATACGGTACAAAGGAATAAAAGATACTAAACAGTATTTACAAATGTCAGTTTATAATTCCTATTAAGAAAGACAATATCACGCAATTGTCATGTGCCAACAATAACTGTTAATAGACAGCGTAATCATTTTCGATGTATAAATTTGTTGTCAAAAAAAAAAAAAATGAATAAATATAAAATGACACAAAGGGTAATATCACTGATTATTATAGTCAGAAATTCGATTTTGTCGATGTAACAAAACTTCCTCATTGCTGAAATTTATTAAATAATCGAAGCAAATTAATAGAAAAATTCATAAATGTTATATTACAGAAAATAAAAAAATTTGTCATTCGAAAATTATTTACTATTTTTTTTAATTACAGAAATAAATAATCTGTTATTATTGCTCTCGATTTTTAAAGGTTGAAAATTTAAAATTGAATTTTAATACAAGTATGCATGGTAAAATGGCTTTTTTTATTTAATTTAAAAAATAATTGGATTAAAAATAATGAATTGAGATTTTTAAATGCATTCGCTGTTATTAACTAAACTAAAATTAGAACTCAGTAATAGTAGAGCAACACTTTTGGCATAGTCGCGTATCTTTTTCTAGTCTGCGCATTCTGCAAAGAAAAACTTTTTTTTTATATTTTTATACAAAATTGTATTTTTTTAAATTAAATTTATAGTTTTCAAAAATAGGGACGACTCACAGTGGTCTGAATCTGCAATTTACTGTTCAAAGAAGTCTATAGGGGCCACATATTTTCACAAAAATGTCGACAATTTTTTTAAGAAACACTCAAAAATAAACTTTTGAAAAACTTCAGGACGCACTTTTTTGAATTTTTATATTTATTAATTTCTATTTTAACGCAAATAACAAATAAATGATGACTTCAGTAGTTTTTCTTTTCATTTCTTAGGAAAATTTTTTTCAGTATTAATATTCATTAGATTGAAGCGATATTCTCTTGAATCTAATGAGTATTAATGTATAAAAGACAGAAAACAATATTTTGACTAAAAAATAATTTGTTAATAATATTAAACTACTTTTTATTTAAATGAAATTAACAAATAAATAGTTCGCCTATTTTCACGTGAAAAATCATCTTTTTTTTTCTATTGGCTTTTAATTCTGTTGTCATTAATAGTTGTAAATAAATATTGTTTAAAAACATTATTTGTTAATGTTATAAACAAATTAAGTTAACAAGTTAACTTTTCATTTGTTTAAACTCGAAATAATATCGTTTTTTCTCTAACCGTTTTAAAATTACTTTAGAAATAACATTTTTTACAGATATTTTTCATAAAATATACATAATTTTTTCATGTTATAAACAAATTAAGTTAACAAATGAACTGTTCTTTTGTTTATACTCGAAATGGTATAGTAATTTTTCTAATCGTTTTACAATTACTTTAGAAATAACTAAATAACTAGAATATTTTTCATAAAGAATAATTTGTTAATGTTATAAACAAATTAAGTTAACAAATAAAATAGTCATTTGTTTATAGTATTGTATCATTTGTTTATAGTCGAAATGGCATCGTTTCTTAATCGTTTTAGAATTATTTTACCAATAACATTTTTTATAGATATTTTTCATAAGGTATCATTTTTTAATGTTATAAACAAATTAAGTTAACAAATGAACTGTTCATTTGTTTATAATCGAAATGTGACAGTTATTTTTCTAATCATTTTACAATTACTTTAGGAATAACATTTCTTATAAATATTTTTTATAAGGTATAATTTGTTAATGTTATAAACAAATTAGGTTAACAAATTAATTATTCATTTGTTTAAAGTTGAAATAATATCGTTTTTTACTAATCTTTTTACAATTACTTTACCAATAACATTTGAATTTCGACTTTAAACAAATGAATAATTAATTTGTTAAACTAATTTGTTTATAACATTAACAAATGATATCTTATAAAAAATATTTATAAGAAATGTTATTCCTAAAGTAATTGTAAAATGATTAGAAAAATAACTGTCACATTTCGATTATAAACAAATGAACAGTTGATTTGTTAACTTAATTTGTTTATAACATTAAAAAATTATACCTTATGAAAAATATCTATTAAAAATGTTTTTAGTAAAATAATTCTAAAACGATTAAAAAACGATCCTATTTCGACTATAAATAAATGAACAGTTCATTTGTTAACTTAATTTGTTTATAACATTAACAAATAATGTTTTTTGAACAATGTTTATATACAACTAACTATTAATAGCGACATAATTCTAAAGACATTAGAAAAAAGATAAATTTTTCACCTGAAAATAGGCGAACTATTTATTTGTTAACTTAATTTAAATTAAAAATTGTTTAATAATAAAATGATAAATTTTTTTTTAACTTTCACTTCACTCTAACGTTACTTTAATTTTACTTTCACTTCACTTTCCCTCGACATGCACTTCACTTTCACTTCACTATTACATTACGTAATCAGTAACATAAAAGTGAAGTGAATGTCGAGTGAATGTAAAGTGAAGTGGAAGTGAATTTCGAGTGAAAGTAAAATGCAGTGGATGTGGAATTGAATGTCGAGTGAAAGTAAAGTGAAGTGAAAATGAAGTTAAAAAGTCATGTTACGTAACATGAAAACATCTCCAAAAGTTTGTTAACACTCCCTCCCTGACAATCAGGTCTAATTTAACTGATAAAATGAAGAAAAGACACTATTATACATTAGTTTACATGAAATTCCTGTGTGAAAAAATATCAACTAAATTAGTAATTATTATTTTAGTTGATGATATATTGAAAGCATACCTAATTCTATACACTCCACATTTCGAACACAGCGACCCTGGAATTGTGGTTAACGCGAGAAACTTTCTAATCCCAAAATCGGGGTCCTGCCCTAGCACTGAGTATACCTGCGTACTTGGGTACAGACTTTAATAGCTTTCTTCACCATTCTACTCCCGCATCTATCTACCTAACTATATAATCAATGATATAACCAACAACACTTAAAAGCATCAAGTTATTTACATTTATTTCCATATAATACTTTATGGATAATTAAAATAAAGCTATATATTATATTTAAATTATTTTTAGTTTAAATGTGACAAAAGTGTGAAAAAAAAGACGAAACACAAATTTCAAAATGAGTCAAGTATTTGAGCCCATGGAGGTTGAAGAAGATGCTTCCAATTTTGATGATTTAATTGAAAGTGAATTAATAAGTAATTCAGCATCACCAACTTCGAGAGAAGTCGAGAATGTAAGTATACCTTTTAATTTCTACGATAATTGATGTAAATAATTTAAATATAATGTTTCTTGTATATAAATCACTAAAAAAAGAAGTAATACTTTGGTTATACAACTTTGTTTATTTTTATTACACCTGCCTTTTAATTTCTCAACAAAATCCCAAACAGTATTTTGATATTCAGGATATTTTAAAATAACATTTTTAAAACATAAAATGCTATAAATATCTAAAAAAATTGGATATTTATAATTTACTCCAAAAATATCCTGGGGATATTTTAGAGATACTTTTCTAAAAAAGCATCGGTTATCCCTAGGATAAGAAATTTCATTTCTTTTTTCTATTTTTAATTTTATTTCATTTTTTCTTTTTTAATTATATTATATTTTTCCTTTTTTTAATTTTACTTCTTTTATTTTTTAAATTTTATTTGTTTTTTCAATTTTAATTCCTTTATTAATTAATTCGCACTAAAGAACATAAGAGTAATATTGAATTAAATGTAAAATATCATAATGTTATTAGTAACCACTTAACAAATTTCAAAAATGATTCTTTTCCACATTTTATAAAATGTAATAAATTTGAAGTTTTAGAATTTTAGATATTGAACCTTAGTAAAAGACTATTCTCAGAAATGTTTTTCATAAAAAAGGAAGGAAATAATATAGTTTTAATAAAATAACTGACTTAGATAATTTTGATAGTTCATACGAAATGATTTTGAATTATTTCCATTAATTAATACTTCGATTGTTCATTTCACCTGTTCTTTGTTCTCATTTCTTTTGTTTCTGTCTTTATCTTTATTTAACAATTGATGTACAGAATCGATAGTTTTTGGAGTTCAATTTTAATTTTGAGTTTTTTTAAATTTTATTTTAATTTATTTGAGTACATTTTTAACTTTTCTGTTGTGTGTTATTATAATGTCAATGTTAATTAGTGTTAATTTATTTAACTGTAATTTTAATATTTAAATTTTAAAATTAATATTTATTTATTATAAAATTAGATATTTCTAATTTTTTATAGGTATGTTAATCTCAACTTAATTTATTTATTTTAATTATTGTAACTAAAATTTAAAATATTTAATTTGAATAATTTATTTTATTTTATTCATTCTATAATTATTTATTTATAATTTCGATTCTAATTTATTTTATAGTTCTGATTCCAAACTCTGTTTTCTCTGACGTTTGAAGGGTAAATCGTTCACTTGCTGACGAATGTTTTTTTTATTAATTTTTTGGTTAGATATTAATATTTATTTATTTATTTATGAATTAATATTGGATTTATTTATTTAAAATTTTTATATTTTTCATATTGTAAATTTTATTTTCTGTTACGAATGTTAAAAAAATAAACCGATTGGTTGGAATAAACCGATTTTTAAAAAATTAATATGTAATTTATTTTTTTTAATTTAATAATTTAATAATTTGTAATCTATAATTTTTTTAATTTTATTTCTTTTTTTACTTTAAATCTTTTATTTCCTTTATTTTATTTCTGTTTTCAAAAAATTTGAAAGTGAAATAAATGATAATTTTTCTTAAAATCCACAGCAACCGGAAGCAAGATATGAAAATAGAGCTGGTGCCTTTTTAACTGGAATAGACATTTTTAGCGATGAGGGAAAGCAAAAAATTGAAGAACGTGCTAAACGATTTGGATTAAATGATAAACAAATTTTTTCGCGTTTACAAGAGTATCAAGATTTGTATAATAGGTAATTTATTTATTCTTTTTTCTAATGTTTGATATTGCAGAAAAGTTTTCTACTTCTTTTTTGCCGCTATAATTAGAAATTATCAAATTTGATGATTTAATTGTTTATTTATTCTGTAAAAATTATTTTCTTCTATGAAGTTATATTCAATATTTAGCCTTCAGCTAAATTAATCTCTGTAATTATTTTACAGCATGGGAATAACGGAAGAAAATGAAAATACAAAAAATTTCCGTCTCAATGTCTTGCATATAAGAGGAACTGATGAAATGAGTACAAAAGATGTATTTAAATATTTTGAAGATTATGCTCCCGCTTCTTTAGAATGGATCAATGATGTTTCGTGTGAGAATTTAATTTAATTCTTTCCCTTTATATATTTATTTCAATATTATCATTATTTATCAATTTTTTTTATTATCTTGATTAATTTTGATATATTGAATAAATTGAATAATTTTTTTCCCCTTATATTATTTTATTATTATCTTTATTTATTTTGATATATTGAAGAAATTGATTAATTTTTTTCCCTTAGGCAATGTTGTTTGGTTAGATTCTGCATCGGCCGCAAGGGCTTTAGTTGGTTTGTCAAAAAAAATAATAGGAATAAGCAATCGAAATTTACCCGAAACGGTCACATCTAATGAAACAAATGCCGATTGTCCCACTAAAGAGGATGAAGAAAATTTCGATGAATACAATAATTTAAAAAGTTCGAACGACACTGAAATTCATTTGAAGGATATTGATTATCCTCTACCGCCCGGAATTTGGAGAAAGGGAATTATTAATTCAAAATCAAAGGATATTTTCATGAGATTCGCCACTAAAAGTGATAAGAAACAACCACGCGCTGAAAAAATGAGCGAATATTACAAGAAATATGGAAATCCCAACTTTGGAGGTATTTTTCTTTTTTTCTTTTCTTCTTCTTTTTATTTTCACACAATTTTTCTAAGAATATCAAATTGAGACAAAAAACGAATCAAAATGTTGCTTCGCAACACTTTTGATTCGTTTCTTGTCTCAATTTGATATTCTTAGAAAAAACTTGTCACCATTTGAAAATGATCACTTTTAGTAAATTAATTGTTAACTAATTTTTCAGGTGTTAAGGGAATTTTAACGGAATCGAGAAAACGAACGTACAGACAAACAACACAGAGTAAAAAGAAAGTGAAAGGTCATTCGTCTGATGAAGAGATGAAAGCAAATGTGAAAAAGAATCCATGGGGTGATTTGTCGCAAAATTGGGGTGTCGGCGACACTGTTGAGGAGGATTTTATTCGCAAACAACCATTCGTAGAGCAGTCGTCGCATATCAAAGAGAGATTGGGTTTGAAAACAACAAGACAGCAAGAGCAATTGCCCGAATCGGAAGAATCAGATGAAAGTGAATCTTGCAGTGACAGTGAGGAGGAATGGTTCACAAAAAGTAAAATACCACGAATGCGAATGCGTGCCGATGATGAGGAGGCGAAAGTTAAAAAACGTCGTCATCAACAACGCATACAGGTTGGAAAATATTTTCCTATGCAGACTTCGCACTCATCTACTAAAACCTACTATTTACAGCTCTTTTTACGTTATGCTACTATTTGAGTACTTTTTTAGATTCCATCCACTAAAAACTACTATTTCTGCTTTTTTTTTAGAATTTCCACTACTTTAAATTCGTTAATACTAGAAATCATAAAATAATTCTGAAAAATTATAATCAAATTCTTTAAAACGATTAATTAATTTAAAATTAGTATTATAAAAATAATTGAAATTTTTCAAAGAGTTTTATTATTTATGAAAATAATTTAATTCTTGCTTAGAGTTTTATTAAAAAATTTTTTAAAAAATTGAATTTCCATGTAAAAGTTATTATTAGTGGAAGTAATTGAATTATTGTAAATAATTATATAAAAATTTTGTTAAATAATTGATTTTATTGAAATTTTTTTGAAAATGCTATTCTAAATTAATTAAATTCCTGAAGAAATTTTATTATTTATGAAAATAATTGAATTTCGGGTGAATTTGATCAATTTTTGTTTAAATAATTGAATTCTTTTGCGAAATTTTATGAAAATACTAGATATTGAAAATAATTGAATTTCGAATATTTTTTGAAAATACCTAATTGAATTTAAAAAAATTGATAAAATTCATCCATAAATCAATTATTTTCATAAATAATAAAATTTCCACAAGAATTCAATTAATTTAGAATAGCATTTTCAAAAAAATTTCGATAAAATCAATTATTTAAAAAAAAGTTTTATACAATTCTTCACAATAATTCAATTACTTTCACGTTAATAATAACATTTTACATGAAAATTAAATTTTTTTAAAAAATTTTTGATAAAATTCTAAGCAAGAATTCAATTACTTTTGTAAATAATAAAACTCATTGAAGATTTTCAATTAATTTTATAATACTATTTTAAATTAATTAATAAAAAAATTCAATTATTTTCACAAATAAAGTTTTCCTCAAGAATTCAATTATTTAAAATAAAATTTTCATAATATTTATTATATTTCGAAAACAATTATTTAAAACAATGTTCATAAAATTCTTATGAAGAATTCAATTATTTTCAAAAATGAAAAGTTTTTCACCGAAATTTAATTCTCTTTAAACATTTTAATAAAATTTTTCGCAATAATTCAATTATTTTCATAAATAATAAAATTCTTCTCAGGAATACAATTATTTTCATAAATAATAAAATTCATCGCGGGATTTCAATTATTTTTAATACATTTTTACAAGAATTGATCAAAAAATGTAATTATTCTTAAAAACTTAATTTCAATTCCTCGAAAAAATCCATTATTTAAAAAAATGTTTTCTCTTAAATTCTTTGTATGTCGATAAATAACAAACTAATTCCTGAAATTTCTATTATTTTCAGGCATTTTAATAAAATTCTTTGCAAAATTCAATTCCTTTCATAAATAACAATATTCATCATAAGAATTTAATTATTTTTAAAAATAATAAATTTTTTCTTGGAAATTTAATTATTTAAAAAAATTCTAATAAAATCTTTCACTATTCACAAGAATTCAATTGTTTTCACAAATAATAAAATGCTTTTTAGGATTTCAATTATTTTCAAAAAAAAATTAATAAAATACCAAACAGACATTCAATATTATTGCCAAAAATTTTAATAGAATTCTTTGTAAAATTGAATTATTTTTAAAAACTTTTCGCAATTCAATGATTTTCAATCATTGAATTTTAATAAAATAACTATTTTAATAAAATTTCCAAACAGAATTCAATTATTTAAAAAAAAAATTTGTAAAAATCTTCATAAGAATTCAATTCTTTTCGCATGAATATTAAAATTTCTTAGGAATTCAATTATTATTTAAATTAGAATTTGGATAATTGAAATCAATTATTTAAAAATTTTATAAAATTCTTCGTAAGAATTAAATTATTTTTATAAATATTTAAATTCTTTCATGAATAATAAAATTCGTTGCAGGAATTCAATTTATTAGCATGATAAGAAAGAAGTTAATATTTTTGATGAAAATTAGGAAAAGGTAGGAATATAAAATATACATCTTCAAGTTTAATTTTTCGATAGCTACTTTTTTATTACTTTTTTTTAGTTGGAAAGCTCCTTTTTCTTCTTCTTCTTCTTCTTAAATGACTTAAGGCTTTGCCAACTGTCAGAACAACACTAAAAAGAAGAATAAAAGTAGAGTTCGATTACTATGTCTATATTTGGTGTGCCAATGTGCATATAACTTTCTAGAAACGATTTCCATGCTCTTTATTTATGTCAGAGAGTTGGAAAGAGCGAGTCGCAAATCCACATCAGATGGAAGTCCGGGTTGTCAGTCCAGGTCTCCAGGAGGCGTTGAAGATGGTATTTGTTGTTGGATATATTTTGAGATTCGATATTGTCATGTCATGGAATGATGTTTCAGGAAAGTAATTGTTAAGTCGGGTCGTCGTCACACTGTGGTCAGAGATCAATATTATGCAAATTTTACGAAATTGGTTGACAAAGTAAATGTCTTTTAAATAAATTTCCCGCCAAATGTGAAAAATCGTCCCAGCTCCCTGACAGTTGTTTCATTAGGTTCAAATGCCAGATCGGTTATTGAATCCGGATTGGGAACTCGATCATTTTGGTTAATAAAAAAAAAAAAAAAAAAAAAAAAAAAAAAAAAAAAAAAAAAAAATTGCATCAATTTCACACGTGCCGGGGCCAATATCGGACAAGAGGTAATGACATGGTCCAATGATCGTCTGTCCTCACCACAGTCACAGTGCATTTCCCTATTCCAATTCATTCTTTCAAAATGGTTAGAAGTAAATGTATGACCCGAACGAAGTCTGGTTATAATATTTATCCAGCTTCTTGGTAAAGAGAAGTCCTCAAACCAGGGTCTTTTAGACTTGTATGAAACTCTCGAGAAGTATCCGTGTCCCGTCAAATCCCTATCCGTGTAGGGCCAAAGACTTCTTGTCCATGCTAATTTGTCCGGGACAAGGACCATCTCTTTAAAGTCCGACCAAGAAGGTCCTATATAAACCCTGTTTTGGCCCTTGTTAATTTCACGCGAGACTCCATCAACAAATTCGTTACCCTCTATTTGGGAATGGGAGGGAACCCACAAGAATTTGAAAGTGGTATTATGTATAGTAGGATGTGTAGGAAAAATCAATTGACGGATTTTATAAACTAAATTCGGGTTATCTTTAAAAAGTAAACTATTATTAATTCTATTGATTGAGTAAAGTGAGTCAGATATAATAAGGACCTGGGAAAGGCCCGTGTTTATAGCATAAACAATTGCGGAGTATATAGCATGAAGTTCAGCAGATATAATCGAAATAAATGGTTGCAAAGGTGTACCTTGTGTGTAGTTATTAAGTTTATCATGGAAGGCTGAGGCTGCAAGATTTGTCTTAGGGTTCAAAGATGCATCAGTGAAAATCGGTACATAATTCCCATAATCTGATGCCAGGAGTTCCCGGAGCCCAGATTCAGGGTGATCCAGAGCCTCCAGGCGTTTACCAGAAAAGGTATCAGTGGCTACATCCTGAGAAAGTGACTTCCAAGACCAATCAAAGTAAGCCGGCCTTTGCGTGCGGTCGCATCCCTCTATCAACGGTAACAAACGAGCAAATTCATTACTTAAAGGAATATTTTCCTTTTTTTTAATTTTACATGTAGGTAATTCTGAATTAGTTACTAACTCCTGTAAAATCTCCGAAAGTGGGTTGCCTCTCCATATACAATTTCTGCCTATGAAAGAGTTAATCAGAGTTAGTCTTCTGAGATAAAGGGGAGGCTCATTTGCCTCAGAAAGAAGCACCGGTATGGGGGTCGAACAGAGACATCCCAGGGCAGTTCTTAAAGAGGCTGATTGAACTCGATCAAGCAGCTTCAAGCTTGTGTTTGAAGCATGCATGAAGAGAGGAGAGCCCCAGTCCAAAATGGCACGAATAAGGTTACGGTAGACCATAAGAGCGAGAGTTGGGGATGTACCCCAGGTTGCTCGGGAAACAATCTTTAAAATACCCAAGGCTCTAGTGGCCTTATCAGCCAACATTTTAATGTGTGGAGTCCATATCAGTTTTCGATCTAATAAAACACCCAAATGTTTCATGTTGTCAGAAAACACTACAGTATTACCCCCTATTACCACTCGTAGATTATCAAAAGAAGATCTGGACCTAGTGAAGATACATCCAACCGTTTTCGATGGAGCCACATCCAAACCAACGCTTCTGAGCCATTCCGACAGGCTGTTAATAGCTGCAGATAAATCTTCTGATATATTTTCATTTTTGTCAAACCTAATATAAATCAATAGGTCGTCTGCATACATAATATGTTTCATGTTATGTGGGAGGTATGTTTCAATGTCATGTAAGTACAGGTTAAACAACAGAGGTGATAAAACCCCACCCTGTGGAACTCCCACCGCGCACGTCCTGGCATCCGAGCCATCTGGTTTAAAAGAAATATATCGTTTGTTTGTTATATGTGTAATAAAATTTATTATACATGGATGAAAATTAAAATCGTTGAGAATCCTATTAAGAATAGCTGGTCGAACATTATTAAATGCTCCCTTTATGTCTATTGAAATGGCCGCTGTGTTCAAGGATTTGGTAAAACCGTTCATGGTATCAGCTACAAAAGTAGCTACCCCGTCTACTGCTGATCTTCTCTTTCTAAACCCGTATTGATGTATGGAAATCAAACCCCTACTCTCCATTTCATGCTCCAATCTGGACTGAATAAGTTTCTCAAACAACTTGCATAGTACCGACGTAAGGGCAATGGGACGGATTAAAAGTGGAAATGATACTCTCCACCTGCGAACGCCAAGGTCACCGTTAGATGGCCAGATTTCCCGCCATCTGGTGACGATTCTGGCGTTCTCAAGTGGAGAAATTAAACCATTTTCCTCACCTGAAAAAGTAATAAATAACATAAATAATTTATAATTTACAACATTCTTTTTGAACCTTTTTTTTTTTTATCTAGGAGGTCCATAATGTTCAAAGTGACCTAAGATCGAGACTCGGTAAAGTGAAAAAGGAACCTGTACGAGATGCGATTCAGATTGTAATTACGAATTATGAAAATACAAGAGCACATCTCTCGGAGGTATGGAGTTTTTATTAATTTATTCTTTTGTTTAATTTTGAATCCTAATGGATTAATATTTTTAAAAGGGAAATTTATTTTTAGGAAGAGGAAGGTGAAATTCTCGAGTCTGAGGGTGAGGAACAAGAGGTTGAAAATATTGCTGAAGAGCAAGAGGAAGGTGAAGTTGAAGATGTAGTGGAGGAGAATGAGGAGGACGAGGAAACTGAAAAGGAGGACGGCGAAGAAAGCGATAATGATGAAAACGATGATGAAGAAGGAGAGGAAGAAGAAGAAGAAGAAGATGATGAAATATCCGAGAAAGAAGTGAGAGGTCCAAAAGGAAGTGTAATCAAGGTTGTGCCACGTAAACCACAAATTGCATCCACTGTTTGGACTAGATTACATCGTACCGCTGTTAAAAGTGAAGTAAAAGCCGTAAACAACAGGTACGTTAAAATTTTATCCTACAAAAAAAAAATAAAAATATTTCATTTTTTTTCTTTATATTTCTTTTGATTTGATTTTAACTCAAAATTTGTTGAGTAATTTGTTGAGTAACTCAAGATGTTTGGAAAAATTGTTTAATTTCTTTCGGTTGCGTAGAAGAAAAACCTTTTTTTGACGCTTTAGCGTCGACGCTAACTTCAGAAACCTAATAAATAGAAATAAAAAATGGGAACAAATAAAAAATAAATATACTCACTTCTCGCATTAAATGGTATATAAATATTTATTGATTATTAATTTTATTATTTACTATTAATTTTCATATTAATTTTGTTATTAACTTTACAGTTCAAGACAAACGCCAAGAAGGGACTTGAGAGAAACATTAAGGGGCGATTTAAGATCCCGACTCGGCAGTCATTCGAGAACAAAAGGCCGTTCACCATTGAGAATAGAAGTGAAAAATGATAAATGCGCTGAGGATAACAGTTGTTCAGATTAAATTTACTTATTATAGGAATTTAATAAATTTATCCCGTTTCTTCCTTCTTTTAAAATTAACAATTTTTGGGTTTTTTCCAATTTATAAATAACAGTTTTTCTTTTCTTTACAATATAATTCATGCTATGCATCTTTAACTTGTATCAACCGATGGAAATTTTCTTGTAAACAATTTCTTACCATTTCATCCACATAATCTACAGATATGTAATGATAATAATAATAATGTAAAAATGTACTTTCTACAAAAATGTCAAAAAAAAATATACATACAATAGTTATATACAAATTTGTGTTTTTCTAAAATTGATTAAACTGAAATATTTTAGAATCTTGACACAAAAAAATTTGATTTTGTTTTCCCTGATTTTCAGTCAGAATATTGTCTTTTTCCTCCTCATAACCCAACTGGTCAAAAAAGTGTCCATTATTTCCCTAGGGTAATAATGAGTACTTTATTGACTTGTCAGCAGCAGTTAATAAAAAGTGTTTATTATTGCCCTAGGTTAATAATGGATACTTTATTGACCCTAGTTACCCTAGGGCAATAATGGACACTTTTTATTAACAACTTTTATTAACCCTTTTTTATTGACAAGTCAATAAACTGTCCATTATTGCCCTAGGGTAACTAGGGTCAATAAATTATCCATTATTAACCTAGGGCAATAATGGGTATTTTACTTACCTGTGGGCAATAATGGCCAGTTTATTGACTTGACAGCAGCAGTTAATAAAAAGTGTCCATTATTGCCCTAGGTTAATAATGGGTATTTTATTGACCAGCGAGCGATCAATGAAGTATACATACAATAAAGTACACTTTATTGTCCTAGGGCAATAATGACCACTTTATTGACTTGTAAGTAGCGGTTAATAAAGTACTCATTATTACCCGAGGGAAATAATGGCCACTTTATTGACTTGTGAGCAGCGGTTGATAAAAAGTGTCCATTATTGCCCTAGACTAATAATGGGTACTTTATTGACCTACGATCCATCAATAAACTACATTTTTTTGGCCTAGGGCAATAATGGGAACTTTATTGATCGCTGGGTTATAATGGGGAACTTAGTATGCGCTTGAGTTGCATAAAATAATTACTGTGGCTAACTTCCCGAGATTATTTAAAAAAATTTCAATAAAATTCTTTTAAAAAAATGCAATTATTTTTGTTAGGAAATTAAGGATTTTTTACTTTAATTATTTTTTAATTATTTAAATTATTTTAATAATTTCAAAATTTCTGAATTACTTAGTTATAAAATTTCAATTACATTTAAATAATAAAAATAATGACAATTTTTAATGTCAATTTTTTTTATAATTATAAAATTATTATTATTTTGAATTTCTAATGAAATTCTTTAAAAAATTCAATTATTTTCAATTTATTTTCCCAAAATTAAATTACTTTAAATACTTTTTAGTAAAACATTTTGTAAATTTTAAGCATTTTTAAAAAATTGACTTATTTCTCACAAAACTTAATTTTTAAGAATTTTACATAAAAATTTTTTAAAACTTGAATAATTTTTTAATTACATAATCAATTATTTTTAATTTCTATTCGATTAAAAACTTAAACTTTCAAAAGTTTTAGTTCTGAAATTTAATTAATTCTAAAAATTGCAACTTTTTTTTAAGTTTTGAACTAAATTCTTTTCTAACTTAATTATAATTATTATTATGAAGAAAGTTATTCTCAAAAAATTATTTACTGAATCACAAAAAAATATATTGTTTTAGAATTCATATTGGGATTTAAAAGTACTTATAAGTGCAAAAAAAAATTCAAGAAGAATTCAAGGTTTCTTAAGTTTGATAAAATTTTAAAAAATAAAAAAAATATTTTAAAAATTAATTTTTTAAAAAACTTTCATAAAAAAATCTCAGTAAAAAAATTAAATATTGGAAGAATTTTCATTATAATTATGTATATTAAAGCGTACAGTGATACATTTACAATTTTTTCGTTTTGAATTATTATTTTTTTAAATAAGTATATATATAACTAAATATAAATTGTGCCGGTCGTTGAAATAAGAAAACATATTTTTGAAATTCGCTCAACTATTCTCATTAGTATACACATTATACATAATGATAAATTAAACTTAGTACCTCTGCAATAATATACAAATCATTTGGCACATTTATGAATCAAGAAAAAAACTATGTATCGCATTTCATTTTAACATAAACAATTTGTATTTTAGTAATAAACAATTTTCACTTGTAAAATTTACTCTACGCAATATTCTATGAATTAGTCACATTTTGTCCTTTTTTTAGTAACACACAAAATAATTTGATTATATTATTGATATACACTTTTGTGCAATTGTATAGTTTAATTTCAATGTATTTATTTTTAAATAAATTTATTAATTTGAATTAATAATAAATATTTAGTTGAAATTAATAATAGTTAATTGAAATTAATAATAAACAATTAATTGAAATTAACAATAAACAATTAATTGAAATTAATAATAAACAACTAATTAAAATTAATAACAATCAATTATTTAAAATTTTATTTGATAAATAAATTTATTTAATTTATTTAATGTATATATTAAATAAATTTAATAACATTGAAAAGAAAATGTATGCACAATTTATGTTTTTAGAAAATTATATACCATTAATATCAACATTCATTATGAAGTTTAATAAGTTTTTAATAACTTCGAAATGGAGAAATGTTGGAAAAAATTATCCCCCCTCCAGTCATCACAAACTTGATAACTTTATGATTGGAGGGGTTGTAATTTTTTTATTGAGATACTTTATTCAATTTCTTTCATCGTTTTTTTTTCTCTTTTATCTTTCGGCAATTATTTTCAGTAACTATAACAAATAGAGACAAATTTTTAAGACTACTTTTTTAATTTCGTCTTCTTTAATATAGCAGTCCTGTAATTGAACACTCGACTGGGAGAAGCGCCCCCCCCACTTATAGCGTCTTTGCTGTAGAGTAGTGGGGGGGAACCGCTTCTCCCACTCGTTTTCCAATTTTAAGCAAAACAGACATTTTTCATTAGCCAATTATTACACAATTCTTTATTAAAATTATCCACATAGATTTTTTCTAACTTTGCAGTTTTTTTTATTAATTTGAAGAATATTTAAGAATTCTATACAATATATATCATAAAAACTTCAATAACTTTTAGACTGACTTTGACATGAGACACAAATAGTGGTAATTATACATATATATTTTTGTCAAAGATTTATCATCAGTCTTGTCATTCACATATGAAGACGAGTCTTTTTATAAACGTTTATTTTCGACTTCATTATTAATCAATTTAACACACGATAATTATTCTGTTTTTATTTAATTATGCGCGTATATTTAACATGAAAAAATGGAGATGAAATATTTTTTAATATCTGATGTAAGATATGAATTATAACAAGTAGATTAGGCCTGATTATATTGATAATATTGATAACACAGTATATTAGTATAGTACAATTATAGTACTGTGTTTAAAGTCATTAGTGATTCTCATTATTGAATGTATTTACATCGGAATTATTGTTTGATGTAACTAGTGCGTCCGAGCGAAGCTCAGAAGTCCCAGAGTGGGGGTAGGTGAGAGTAAGAGAGAACTTGGAGTCTTTCTCTGTCTCTCGCCTTTCCACTTTGGCGCTTGCGCTGTCTTTTCTCCTTACAGTTAGGAACGTACCGGTCGTATATGGTGTAAATACAGTCTATTTTTATTACCACAAACTGTCACTTTGAGAATATTTTCTACTTTTCAAGATTTAAGCGGGACTTTTTTAGTTTCAATCTACATTTTCTATTGAAATGAAAATCAATCTTTTTCCAAGACATTTACAACGACAATACACTAATAAGTGTAATTAAAAAATTACATAATAAATTAAAAAAATTAAAGTTCTTATATAGTAAATTTTTTTTATCAATTATACGCAAAAGAAAGTTCACTGGAAACAGCGATAAGTTTTTCTAGAGTTTAGAAAAAAAAATTTTTATCAAAAGAATAAAATACACTGGAACTCCCAGAAGAGAGTCAAAGAGGCGTATGATTATTCCCTACATGTCATTTGACCGAACTGTCATTTTACCGAATTGCATTTATCCAAACTGTTATTTTAACGAAATGTCACTTTTGCGAATCGACATTTTTACGAATTGCCACTTTTACGAAAAGTAATTTTTGCGAAATATCATTTTTACTAATTGTCATTTTTACGAATATAGTTATTGTTCCAAAATGTCATTTTTTCGCATTGTCATTTTTACGAAATGTCACTTTTGTGAATCGACATTTTTACGAATTGTCACTTTTGCGAAAAGTCATTTTTGCGAATTGTCATTTATGTAAACTGATATTTTTTCGAATTGTCATTTTTGCGAATCGACATATTTACGAATTGTCACTTTTGCGAATTGTCATTTATGCGAACTGCCATTTTTTCGAATTGTCATTTTTACGAAATGGCACTGTTGCGAATTGTCATTTTTGCGAAAATTGCTATAGTAAATCTATATTATGCATACAAGTTTACTATATCAATTTTCGCAAAAATGATATAATTCGCAACAGTGACATTTCGTAAAAATGACAATTCGAAAAAATGTCAGTTCGCATAAATGAAAATTCGCAAAAAATGACTTTTCGCAAAAGTGACAATTCGTAAAAATGTCGATTCGAAAAAAATGACAATTCGAAAAAATGACATTTCGGAACAATAACTATTCGTGAAAATGATATTTCGCAAAAGTGACAATTCGTAAAAATGGTGATTTACAAAAGTGACATTTCGTAAAAATGGCAATTCGAAAAAATGACATTTCGGAACAATAACAATTCGTAAAAATAATATTTTGCAAAAGTGTCAGTTCGTAAAAATGGCGATTTGCAAAAGTGACATTTTGTTAAAATAACAGTACGGATAAATGCAATTCGGTAAAATGACAGTTCGGTCAAATGACATTTGGGAAATAATCATATGCTCCTCTTTAAAAATTATTAATTTTTCATTAAACAATTAAATTATGTATTGTTTAATAAAGTTCTGTTTTAATGAAAACACGTATTTCAAAGTTAATTAAATCAAAGTATTCAAAAGTTATTTTAAAAGATAATTATATAAATTCAGGTTAATATACATATTTTCGTACACCTTACGGCCTTTAATTTTTGTAGCGTCAAGGTCACTCTCCTAGAGAGTCACATTAGACTCTGCGAGTGACTCTCTTGGGAGTTCCAGTGTAAAGTTAGTTTAAATATTTTTGATATCATGTTTTCTTTATTATTATTTTGTTTTTGTTTTTTTTAAAGTAAAGATATATTAAAAATTGTGAATAAAATGCAAATTTTGAAGAAAGTAATTTAAAAGAAAAAAATAAGAATCAATTTTAATATTGGCAATGCTGAAGAATAGTTTTATTTTACCCGTTTTAAATAATTTTAAATATTTTTTTCAGCTTTTTTTAAATAATGATTTACATAATACAAAGTTAACTTTGGTTTCCTACGATAAGAACATGCCTTTTATTTATCTAAACATTTAAATTCAAGTTAAGCATAATATCTAAAAACTTTCAACAAAATAAACGAATCTACTTTAATATATTTATATTTTTTTATTTTATAATTAATTTTTTCTTTTCATTTTAGTCAGAAAAAAGGAATTTTGTAGAATTTTTTGCTTTTTTCGCCATAAAAACTCTTTTAGTATTTTCTTTTTATTTCCTTAGTAAATTTATTTTACAATGTGAAACATTATGCGGTTTTTAATGGGTGAGTGCCTTTTGTCATTTAATCCAAATAAATCATACACTATTTACATAATAATGCTTTCCTTTTTCTTTTTGCAATCAATACTTGTTTTCTGAGTATAACACATATTATCATGTCATTGAAAAGGCATATTTGTACCATTTATATTCGCTACTAAATACTTTTTTTCAGAGTAAAATATTTAATGCCAAAATTATTTTCCACTCTTCTAGCCAAGTTTACTACTTTATTTCTTGTGTACTACATTTTTTTCATTTGAAATTACAATATTTTTATCATTATTATTATTATTAAAAAGCACACTCCGTAAGAGCTTCCAAAAAACATGGATTTTTTTCACTTTTTTTTTTGCTTTTTTCGAATGAAAGATATATCTCAATAATTTGAAACATTCAAAAAGACGAACTACATTTACATAATATAAACAACGTGCACAGTTATATTATGCCGAAAGAAAAATAGAAATAGAATAATATAATCATCAAGATGAATATATTTTAGCTCTTACGGTTCTTTTTTTCTATTTTGCTTAACAATTTCTTTGGTTACAATATTTTTTTTATTATTTATCGAATCGACGATCAATTTGAAAGTTTAATTTAGAATTGATTTATAAATAATGCTTATACAGAAATTAATTTTCCTGATCAATTTTTAAATACATGGAAAAAAAAGATAAATAATTCTTAAATATTTATAGTATTAATATTATGTGTCAAGTATATTTAAAGTATTTTTGTTTTAAAATAAATATAAATTTTAAACCTGGAAGATTGGCACTAAAATTGAATGTAACGACTAGTAAATTAAAATTGACCGTGCACGCTGCATAATTATTAACATCATTATACTCAAATATGGCAGTATCAAATGAATTATTTACATAGATTCAACCATTATTATTATTATTATTATTTATTATTGTTTATTATTATCATTATTATTAATAATAATAATATTTAATAATAATATTATTACTATTATTATTGCACTGAAAAAAATGTATTTGATTCAAATAACCGTTTATTATCAAATAAATATTTACTTGAATCAAATACATTTTTTTTCGGTGAATTATTATTATTATTATTATTATTATTATTTTTATTTTTATTCTTATTATTATAATTAATATTATACCAAAACATTTAATGAAGAAATCACATCACTTTAAATATAAATACTTGGGTAGACGATAATATCACTTTAAGTGTATCAATTTTTGACGATGTTATTATTATTTTTTTTTTAATTATTTATACACTTTGAAAAACGTGCAAATAATTTATTACACATTTCCATCAAGACAGTCAAAGCTGAAATGTACGATAATAAAATTGTCACTGAATATACGTCTTTAATTATAAACAAAATTGTTTTTCTAATTTTTTTTTTTCAACTATTGTGCTCACATTATTCTTGAGATCTTGTGATAAATAGAACAGAAAAAATACATAATTTATCAGTTTTTCTTTTTCTTTTTTGAATAAACTATATTATTTGATTCATTTGATTATAAAGTTCTCCGCATCTTTTTTCTTTTCCTCGACATAAAAAAGTGCATCAATCTTAAAATAAAAATCGATTTGTTTTTCTTTTTAAAAACTATAAAGAAGTTATAATACAATCTCTCAATGATTGTATTTTTAAAATTTTTTTTTGGTGATTTTTGTTTTTTTTTTGACATTTTCATTGCACACACACACACACACACGCACGCACATCGAGAATGATAAAATTATTATAATTAGACGTAAATACTTTTTTTTGTTTAAAATTTAACATTGAAAAAAGTAATAATTTGAAAATTTAATTTTTTTTGTTTATCAAAAAGCAGTAGAAGTGAATAGTATTTACTGCGAATATTGATGATTATAATAATACATTTTCTCTCTTTTAATTTTTAGGAAGATTTTTATATATATATATAACTTAATTTATACAATAATAGTTTTCTTCTTTTTTTTTAATAATCTAGACAAATATGTTTTTCATCAAAGAGAGAAAGAGAAAAAAAATTTGTATTGCTTTTTTTAAGGGGCACGCAGTTGTGTCTAAATTTCAAAATTTGCTAATTGCCAACCTATAAACTAACCTTAATAATGTATCTCATCTTTTCGGTAACAGAAGATAGTTTGGTAAACAAATTTGAGTCCATGTTGCTTCATTTCGCACTATATATTTCAGTCATCCTGCATCTTGATATTAAAAATTAAAAATGAATTAAAAATCGGGCTCGATAGATCGATAGAGAATTTAATTACGAAGATTTAGAAAGAAAGAAAAATCGTTTTGGTAAAAAATTGTGACCTGTAGAGTGATTTTCTATCTTCTATATAAGTTTTTTTTTAAAGCATTAAGGGCATTTGAACCATTATGACGTCACAATTTGTGTTAAGCATGTGTTCTAAAACTATGTTGTGATAATGGTTCAAATGCACTTAAAGGGAAAGAATTACAGCACATGCGCTGAAATGGTAGGCTGTCTACTTCGTTATTGTATCTCAACCGAAGCGGCAAGTGTATAACGGACTTTTTTTTCATCGCACCTATATTTCTTCTTTCTTTTTGTATCTTAACTTAGAACTAATAATAAACAAGAATAAATTATAATTACCTATTGACTATATAGTCTTGTTAATGAGTTTGTTGGAATAATATAGTTTCTTCAAAAATGTACTTCTTCAGAGTTTCCTTGGGAAGATCATCTAACTCCATGTCAAATCTAAACGGTTCCTCCGCCACAGGCTAAAAATAATCGTTAGCATAAATTATTTTAAATAAATATTTATTTAGATATTTTTAAAATTTGAATCATAATTTATATAATAATATTAGTTCAATAATATTGAAAATTTGATACGAAACCTCATCAGCTGGATCGTAATACTGTTCCAAATAGGGATGAGCTAATGCATCTTCAACGACTATTCGCTTATTGGGATTAAATGTTAACATTTTATCTAAAAGATCCAAAGCTTTTGGATCCGCTTCTGGAAAGAGACTCGTCCATGGAACTTTTGGTTTGTATGGTAATGATTGTAGGTAACTGCGTGCCTAAAATGTAATTTGTTTTGATTCCTTATTCGATACTCTGATTTCTGTTTCATATAGCAGATGTTAAGAGTAAACTAAAGTAAGTAAAGCTAACTGAAAAAATATTATATTTTACAAATTTAATAATTATAGTAGCATACTTTTTCGTTTATAATGCATCCGAGATCTTCAGAAGACGGTGAACCAAGAACACCCAAAATATGATTAAGTTGATCCAAATAATGCTTGCCGGGGAAAATTGCTCGTCGCGATAGCATTTCGGCTAAAATACAGCCCACAGACCAAATATCTATCGATTTCGTGTAACCCTGCGTTTTTAAATGAAAACTCATTATTAGTTTCGTTTAAGCGAAATAATTATAAATTTAAGTACTAATTTATAATTATTTCGCTTAAATAATATTTATGTCGCTTAAAATTAGTTTTTAATTAAGTAAATTTTTTCCCAATTCAGTACAAAGTATAGAAACCTAATAAGAGCATTTGTCATAAGGTCGAAATTCTCTAAGATGCTAATCGTCCTTCAACCTAAAGCCAAATGTAATTTACTAGGTTTTTACATTATTGGACTGTGAAAAGTAGTGCAAAGTTAATTAAAATTATTCACCTTCGAATTTAACATAATTTCTGGTGCGCGGTACCATCTTGTTGCGACATATTCTGTGAGGAAGCCGGCATGATTGTGATCTGGATCTGCGACTCTAGCTAGACCAAAGTCGCAAATTTTAAGGTCACACGTGGTATTCAATAACAAATTGCTTGGTTTTAAATCTCTATGCAATACATTCGCCGAATGTATATATTTGAGCCCTCGAAGAATTTGGTATAGGAAGTAGCAGATGTGATCGTTACTTATTGCCTGTTTTTTGATAATAAAAAGAATTATTAAAATTATTATTAACTACCCTGAAGAATGGTTCAGTAAGTTTACTGAAATTTGTTCTTTATGCCTTACCTGTGTTTTAAGTAATTTATAAAGGTCAGTTTCCATTAAGCATTGAACAATATACACATCTTTCATATGATCTATAGAGGGTGCTCTCAATATATCTCTTATATCTATTATCTGAAAAGTAAATCCTCATATTAAAAGAAGAAATAGAATATATAAATATAACATATCTTAAAATTACCAACTTACATTTTCATGTTTAAACCTGGTGAGGATTTTTATTTCCCTTAAAGTCCTTTGGCTGTACGTTTGATGTTCAAAAGGCGATATCTTCTTGATAGCTACTTTTGTTTTAGTAGTGTTGTCATAAGCCGAACTATAAATAACAATAAATGCTTAAAGAAAATTCGGTTTAAAATTATCTTCTAAATGAAAAACTAAAAAACAACTAAAAATGTACAAGAAAAAAAGCAAAAATTAAAAAAAGAGAATTGCTGTTAGTCAGTTCTCACTGCTGTTAATTAATACCTATTGATTATATAAATTTTGATTTATTTCATTAATCTGAAGTATACAAATTTCCCTCTATTCAACAAATAGAGAATCATTAATGTTCGCAGATTGAAAATGTTTCAAATAGAATCTAATGTTTTTTTTAGTTATAAAAAAAGGGTGTGACAAACTATTCAAAAGTGGCGCCAATAAAATAAATTAATTTTTTCCATTAAATTAAAAGAAATTTTAAATAACAGGGTAAAATTTTTCATTCTACAATGATGTTTGATTTATTATTGAAATAGTTATGAATAACAAGTGTAAAATTGTACACTTGTGTTGATTTAAATTGTTTATCATATGACATGTCAAACTGCATAGATACAAACTTGTGGGTATTTATTTATCAGGGAAAAAATTAATAACAAATAACTTACACGACCATTCCATAGGCTCCTTCTCCCATATAAGATAATCCCGTATAACGAGGGCCAACCTCGAATATTTGACCGCGAACAATTTCCGCATTTGGATTAACACTTGCTGATCCTTCGGCCGCCATTTTGGCAACTGTCTGGATTGTAGTCTCTCTGTATAGTCTAACAGCAGCAGCCTTCTGGCATGTTTCAGGGCTAAAGCAGCTTCAGCATAGATACAACGGCATATAGTATTGGACTGCGCACCTGGAAAAGTGTAGTATTCCTTTCGAGAGAGACGAAAGGTCAACTCTCTCAAACTATTGTCGAGAAAAATGAAGGAAGCTTAAGTTTTGCAGCTTTTGAAAAGGAAATTTTTTTTATTATATTCTGATTTTTTTATACGATTGTGATTAAATGATACAATAACTAAATTCTTATTTTCATAAATAATTGTTTTAAATTTCGACTATTTTAAATATTTTTATCGATTTTAGTCTGGATTTTAGTTTTTAGATAGAGAATTCAGATTTTTAAATTACTTTTTTTTTGTTTCAGATGTCGCAGAAGGACCATCGACAACAGGATTTATGTTGGAAAATCAAATCGTAATTATTTAATTAATAAAAAAAATCTCCGATTTAACGGAGTTCAAAGGTTTTAGAAAACCAAATCGTAATCATTCTGGTAGGAGCAATCAACCATTGGCATCATAATAATAAAAGGTAATGTACACTTTTAATTTTTATCAATATAAAATACAGGATTAACGATTAATCCTTAAAAATATTTTCTTATTTCTTTTATAATTGCATGGACTTGCATGGTATATATTTAAAACGGAGTACGATATTTTTTTTATGTGATGTACTAGATATTATTATTAAAATAATATTAATTTTGAAAAAAATTATTTATTTATATAAAAGAAAAGTTAAGTACTAAGAATTTGTAAGTGAGGATTAAAAAAAAATTCTCTCCAGCGGGGAATCGAACCCCGGTCTCCCGCGTGACAGGCGGGGATACTGACCACTATACTACTGAAGACGATGGAGATATTTTATTTCTAATTTAAAGTCACTTATACGAAGATGACGTCACATTTTAGTTTCGCTTACTGTTTAGTCTGTTTATCTGTAATTCCATAACAACCAGACTATAGCGACCGAACATAACCAGAACATAACGTGTTGGCTCACCGGCGTGGTTTGGTCGACGTCTTAAAAGTTCAAAATGCCTAAGACAATTTGTTTCAAAGAGGGTTTTAAACTTTCGTAAGTATTATATATACTTCTATTTATTCTACTAGTTTGTAAAATAGTTTTATTTTGACATTTTTTTAGAGCGAATATACCTATATTCTAATGTTTACGATTTGTTTTCGTTTTGAGGTAATTTTTTTTGTTTTTGTAAAGATATCTAACCTCGCTTATAATGAATGTCTCGACCGCTACAGTCTGATTAAAAAGTTACATGTTAGAAGATTCGAGAAGATTTTTTAAAGTTATATAGAAAAAAATATAATCACTCTAATATATTTTAATATAAACAAATAAAAAATTATAATCTATTGAATAAAACATTTATTGTTATATAATAATTAACCATTAATCATTAGGAGAATGTCAAAAAATCGATGCGATTTTGCCCTTTAGTGTAAAAATTGCATCGACTTTGGCATTCCCTTAATCTTCAAATTTTGCAGAATTAACTTTAATAAGAGATATAAAAAAAACTGAAAAGTTGCAAAACTGCGTTCTTTAGTTTAAAAGTTTCATTTTTCAAGTTTGGCTAACCTATAAAGGTGTTTTTTTTCGTTATATTATTAAATTTAAAAAAACATATTTTTTAATAAATTCTTTTACTTGTTTGATATTGAAATTTTAATACATTATTTTTTTAATCATTTTTATGAATGTTTATTCATTTAAGGTTTTATTTATTTGTTAAGAATTTTAAAATAGATAGAATTTAAAAAAATGTAATTCAAATTTTTTTAATAAAAATGAAATATAAATTGGAATTTAAATAATTTATTACTATTAACAACTTTTTCGCATTTTCTCCCAAAATTGTAAAATACTTTTACATTTAATATTTTTCAAAACCTGATAAATCAAAATTTTGACATTTCAAGAAATTTAAACAAATGACAATTCTCACATAACCATTACAATGAACTTTAATGTAGAAAAATTGAAATAAATTATTTATTTTTGAATATTTTTTCTATTTAAAAAGCTCTGTTTGTAATTAAAATCTATTCTAATAAGGGAATTTAAAGGTTTTTGTAATTTTTTCTAATAACAAAATTTAAAATAAAAATCATCAAGGTTGGGCCAAAATATTTTTTAAATTGAAAATTCTTTGGTAATAAATTTTTTTCTTAAATTAAACAGTGGTAAATCGATTTCTAAGGATTTTAATATTTTAAATATTTGTTTACCTCAATATTTTTGAAAAATGGATTTATCAACTTTTGAAAAATTGCTTTTCAATTATTTTTCTCTTACAATTCAACTTTTACAGTCAAAATTTTAAATCGATTAATTATTTTCAAAGTTGTCAATAAATTAATTTTTGAAATCTTATTTTTCATAAAGTTGGTCTTAGTATAATATGGAAGAAGAATAATAAAATTGTAATAAAGAAAAATTCAAAATACGACGATAATTATAGTTAATTAATGAATAATAATAATAATTCCTGTTAAAATTTAAACATTTTTAAAATTATAAACAATTTTATAAAGCCTATTGAAACTTTGGGGAGTTATTTCAATCCAAATTATCTGTTAGTTTTTAAAATTTGGTAAAAATAGACTGATTTTTAATTTGAGATGAATATAACTTAATAATTTAATTACTCACTAGGGACGTAATGTCAAACGATGGATTCTTCTTTGATATAAATGAAGATCTTGAAAGTAATGACGAACCTGAATTTTCGAACAAAATTTTCATGTCACATGATGATTTACTAAAATTTCTGTACACGGATGACATGAATAATGGCGAAACGAATGAAAATGATGTTGTCACGCCATTAGGTGTAGACTTTAATAAATTAAGAGGACATATGACCGATCTTCTTGGAAATGGAATGGTAAGTGTAGAAATTAAAAATATAACCCAAATATTTTTAATATTAACCACCAAATATTCCAATCTTATCAAACTAAAATTTATTAAAACCAGCAGTTGTTAAATTAAACACACATTCATTTTATAAAAAAAGAAACCAAATTATTAAATTTTTACTTAAAAAAAACTTGTAGGTAATGAAATTTACACGACAAGAAGGAGTGGGAGAGAAAATTGATGAGAACGCACAAGTAACGGCAAAATATATTGGATATTTTGAACATCAAGATGAACCTTTCGATGCATCATACAGTCATGATGTTCAAAATAATTTACAATTAGGAAATCAAGATCTAATACCAGGATTTGAAATTGCTATAAAGTCAATGAAGAAACATGAAGTTTCAATTTTTATCATTAAACCCGAATATGCGTTTGGTGAAATGGGTTGTCCTCCTCGCATTCCACCAAATCAAGAAGTTTTATTCTTAATTCATGTTGTTGACTTTAAATCCGATGAATTTACCACTTCATTTAATAAATTATCAATTCAAGAAAGAAAATTATTCACTATTGCCGAGAAACGAGCGACAGATTTAATAGCAACAGCTTCTGAATCTTTTACTAAACATAAATTTAATCTAGCAATAAAGCAGTAAGTTTTATAGTTCAAAAAATTATTTTTGTAATAATTTTTAGCACTCAGTCAAAAATAATTTAAAAAGTTAACGATCACTCCGAGTGAAGTCACTTTCAATTTTTAATTATTTTTGTACTTTTCTTCAATACAAAATGAGTATAATAATAATTAAAAATATTAATTATTTTTTTATACTTGTAACGTTATTATATGTAAACATTTAAAAATAATTGTATGATAATTTTTAGTTACTATAGCGCTGCAAAAATTCTTGAATATTCACAATTAAGAAATGATGAGGAGGAAGGGAGACAAAGAGCATTATTAACGAGGGTTTATGGAAATTTAGCCGTTTGTTACAATAAAGAAAATAAACCCCGCTGTGCATGCTCGGCAATTAATCAAATTCCGATACCAAACGCCAAATCGCATTTCAAGTAAGTATTACATTTACTTTTTTTTGTAGTTTTCATTTTTTCAAAAATTAATAAATTTCAGTCATGGCCGAGCTCTTATTCGTTTGGGAGAATTTAAGAGAGCGGTACAAGAATTAAAGCGCTCCAAAAAACTTGAACCCCAAAACAAAATGGTTGCTGAGGAAATCAAATTAGTAAGTAGTATTTTTGATACAAGTAAATTTTGTTATATATTCTTTTGTACTTTTATACATTTGGACAATTCCACGTGAAATTTTTTCCATTTTAAAATATAACATTTTTATAACATTTTATATTAATTTTTATATTACTTTTTGTAATTTTTGTAACATTTTATAATTTTGAATCTGAAATAATTCAATTTTTGCTTAGAATTTTATTAAAATTTCTGAAAATAATTAAATTGTTTTAAAAGAATTTTATGGAAATTTTTTGAAAATAATTAAATTCTTTTCAGGAATTCAATTATAAAATTGAAATTGAAAATAATTGAATTCCTGTGAAGAATTTTATTATCTGTACGAAAATAATTGAATTCTTGCAAATTTTTTCTACAAATTTAATTAAAATTGAATTGAAAATAATTGAATCTTGTGCAAAGAATTTTATTAAATTTTTAAAAATTTTTCTCTATCTAAAATTATTCAAAAATGCGATTCGATCTTTTTTAATGAAATATAATAAATATTTCTATTTATTCTCACAAAATAACAGCAGTAATTTTATTTTTAAAAAATACACTTTTTAATAAAAAATGTCAAAATTTCCTGTCAATTTGAAATTCAATTCACTAATAAAACTCGAAAATTGCAAACGCAACTCTCATAAAATTCAATTGTTTATGGATTTTTGAATAAGTCAAATTGTATAAAATTCAAATATTTAATTAATTATTTAAAATATAGTTTCAAAACTTTCAATATGAAACCTTTTGAAATTGAATTATTTATAAAAAATTGTAAACTCAATTCTTGTAAATTTCAATTATTTTTGCGGAATTTTGATGTAAAATTATTTAAAATACAAAGTTTTAAAAATTTCCATTTGAAATTTGAAATTCAGTTATTTATAAAAATTGTAAACGCATCTCTTATAAAATTGGATTATTTTTGGAATTTTGAAGTTAAATGTAATTATAATTTCAAGAAATTATCCTTTTCTTTTTTCTCACAGGCAAATAATTTAGAGTCAGAGTACAATTCCTTAATGAAGTGTTTGAACGATAATAGTTATTCACTTACTGGTGAAGGAGAAGTAAGGGCGGAATTTATAAGCGCCGCTAAGAATCTCTGCAAAACGTTAAAAAATGATGACAATGTGATGAGAACAGTTTTACCGTTTAATTTAACTCCAGAGGAGAAATCGTTTCTTGCCGATTTGACAGCAAACTACGGATTAATATTGGTTCATCATGAAAGATACAATAATGAAGTGGTTTTTATTGCCAAATCTAATTATTGATGTCAACAAATTTTTGCTGTCATCAGAGGAAGAAGAAGTAAAAAAATGCAAAAAAGGATATAATTACAAAGTAGGTTGAACAAGTTTTCTTGATCGCCTGATTTGTGAGTCGGTTGTTAAAAAATTGAAAGTTTACAGTAACTTGTAACTTTCTGGCTGAGTAAGTTCTCTTCATAGCCTGATTTGTGAGTCAGGTCTTAAAAAAATGAAAGTTTATTGTAATAAGATTGACAAAGGAAAATAATATAATAATGATTCTATCGTTCGGTTTTCAAATTAATTAAGTGTTGAAGTTAACGACAACTCCGAGTCAAGCCAACAAATCTTTCCTTGTCAAAGAAAGTTGAACAATTTCTTGATCTTGATTTTTGAGTCGGTTCTTTAAAGAATGAAAGTTTATTATATGATTGTCAATTAGGATCAATTTCTCATCACAATTTCTCAATCCTGATTTGTGAGTTGGTTCTTAAAAAGATTAGTTTACCGTTAAGTTAAAAGTTGGACAATTTTCCGATCCTCTGATTTTTGAGTTGGTTTTTGATATTATATAAGTTTTCGTTGTCGGTATTTGTGTTCTTAAGTCTTACAATTTCTAACAGTACAAGTATTTTGTGATATAAAACCTCTTTTTCTAAGCCTGTACATTCTTTTTGTAATTAATTTTTAGAAAAAGAATAAATCTAAGGACTGTTGGATTTATTCAATAAAATGAAATGAAATGAAATTAGAAATGTAAGTGAATAAAGAAGTAATGAAAATATTTTCACTAATTTTTATTCAAGTACCTTAACAAAAAAGTCTTCAAAAGATAGAAGAGAAAGTCGCAAAAGAGCCAATGCTCTGCAGTGTTACAAATTATTTACAGAACTGTTATAATTTTTTAAGAATCAGTTATGATTTGCGGAACCGGTTCCGTAAAATCCGAAAAATAAAAAATTTATCCAATATGGGAAAGTACTTACGACGTAATATCTAGAATGTAGAAAACAAGTTGTAATTACTTAGAAATGATTTCTTGCCTTGCGCAAAAAAAAATAATATAAATTTTAACTTGTCAAGAAGTATAATAGTTATTAATTGCAATTCCACTTACTTCATCATCTAATGAAGTTAAGTAGTAATAAAGTAAAAACACTTCTAAATAACTTTGGTCAATTTGCACGCAATATTTAGCAGAGCATGAAAATCTTTTACTGAAAAAAATTGTTTCCTTTAACTTCAATTGTGAAAATTGTCAAAAAGTACATAGCATGATTTATTAGGACTATAATGATCCTCTATATTGTTAAATTGTCTAATGAACATGTTTTATATCAATGAATCATTTAGTTACGTAAGTAAGTTAATTAATTAATAAATTAATTAAATAAAAATAAAATAAGTTAGTCAAATAAAAATAAAAAATTAATTCAGCAAAAATAAAATAATTAAAAGTGGAAGAAGTTAGCAAAAAATTATAAAAAATAAAATAAGTTAATCCTTTAATTAGTCTTTAATTAATTCCTAAATGATTCTAACTTGGACCAAGAAACCAATTACGGAAAAAACAAACTGTTTACTACATCTGGAAATAATGCTGATCATTACGTTCGACAAAAAATAATGACAAAAATTGTTATCAATCACGCTATCTGCCGAGTACAAAAGTTTTATAAATTTTTTCTTCAACTTCAGTTTAATTTTCTACTTCTTATTCAAGATGAAATTGATAATAATTCAAATTTTTCTAGGTAAACTGAAAATATTTCTACTAGTGCATTAATAATTAAAAATCTTTATCAAAACCCACTAAACATATATTTATTCAAAAAAAGAGATTATGTTCTTTAATAGAAAAAAGCGAAATATGTTCTGGAACAAAAAATCTTGCAAAATATTAATAATCAATTTTTATCAAAGTTTCTTTCATATTTACATCATGGGCCGAAAGTATTTTGTCAAATCTACAACCAGATTCATCTCAAGATACATCATTGGAAGAGAAAATTTTAAATGTTTTGGTAAACACTGCAGTATTGAAACCTGATGATCGTGGAGTTCTATCTGGTATTCTTGATCCAATTCTTGTACCCGAGAAAGATATAAACTTTCAATTATACACAAAATCAAATTCTGATGAACCGTATAAATTAATTGTTAATGATTCGGAAAATTTGAAGGATTCGTCATTTAATTCATCGATACCGACGAAAATAATAATTCACGGCTGGACCGACAGTGTACAGACACCTTGGCTTCGGGAAATGCGTGCAAATTATTTGAATAATGACAATTATAATGTTATTTTAATTAATTGGCTCGCAGGTGCTATTAAGGAATATTCAGCAGCTGCAAGGATCACTCGACAAGTTAGCAATAAATTTTTATTTTTAGAATTATTTTTCTCCTTTTTTGCGAAATTTTCTCAATAATTTTTTTCATTCTTCAAAGTATAGGCAAAATCTTATAAAGCATAGCAAATGGTTATCATCATTTGTTGAAAAACCTTTGAGCTTTTGTAACAAGTTTCTTTTTAATTTTTATAAAATGGGCATATAGTTTGGCAAAAATTATTATAAAATCGATCGTATCTAACAGAATGGAGATATACTTATATATTGCCAGAGTCTTCTTCTATAGTTCGAAAAATGTTTAAAACTTGATAGAAAAGTTAAAATTCCATATTTCGAAAAGTTCCATATTTCGGAAAATTAATAAAATTGAATAGAAAAATAAAAGATTTAAAAAAATCGATTCCAGCCTTTGCCCATATACTTTGCTCGACTCTTACCATGTTTCAGAAAATTTATAAAATTGAATAGAAAAGTAAAAGATTTAACAAAAATTGAATCCAGTCTTTGCCTATACTTTGCAAGACTCTTTCGATAGTTTGGAAAATACCGATAATTATAATGTTGAATAGAAAAGTAATAATATATTTCGGAAAAAGTGATTCCAGCCTTTGCCCATACTTTGCCAGAGTCTTCCCCTAGTTCGGAAAATGTATCAAATTAAATTGTGAGGTATTAAAAAGCGTTACAGATGAAATTAACACCAGAAAGGATTAAAATAATCCATTTTTGTGTTATTTTTTACTATATGACTGAAATTTTACATCAAATCAAAACCAAGCCAACGATTACTAACAACTAATTCACAAACTAACAAATTAACTTAGTTACGAACTAACTAATTTAATTACTAACTAACTTACTGACTAACTTACTAATTTACTAACTAACTTGCTAACTTATTTACTAATTAACTTACTAACTTAATTACTAATTAACTTACTGACGTAAGTTAGGGAGCGTTCACAAATGATGTCACGCAATTTTTCGGGATTTTAGATTCTCCTGTCACGAAATTTCACTTGTAAAAATACATTGTGTCACGTTTAGTAGAGACCCCCCCCCCCTCCCCCCAAAAACGTGACATCATTTGTGAATGCTCCCTTACTAACTAACTAATTTACTAACTAACTTACTAACTACTTTACTAACTTTCTAATTAACTTAAAAACTTAATTACTAACAAAATTATTATATGATATTATCACTCGGTTGTTTTAAATGATTCAATGTTTATATTAAATATTAATTACTAACAACTTAATTAACTTACTAACTCATTAACTAACTTACTAACATACTATAACTAACTTACTTACTAACTTAGTAACTAACTTACTAACTTAACTTGGTTACTATCTAACTTACTAACTAACTACACAGGAAAGAAGAAGTGTTATTTTAACACTAAAAGTAGTGTTAAAACTACATGAAACATTTTTAACCGAAACTGTGATTTTAACACTACATTGGTGTTAAAATAACAATAGAGTGTGTTAAATTATTTAACACTAGAGGTTGTTAAATTAATATACATTTTAATGGAGTTAAAATAACACCAGAATTATGTTAAAACAACACCATCTGAAAACTACACGCAACAAATTTAACACTTATTTTTATGTTAGTTATAACTAACTTTCTAACTTACTCAATAGCTTACTAACTTACTAACTATATAACTTTCTAACTAACTTACCAACTAATTTACTAACTAACTTAATAACTAACTTACTAACTAATTTACCAACCAACTTAATAACTAACTTACTAACTAACATACTAACAAACTTTCTGACTAACTTACAAACTTAATTACTAACAACTGAATTAACTTACTAACTTACTAACTAACTTAGTAAGTAACTAAGTTAAGTAAGTAAGTTAATTAAAAATTAAGTTTGTAAGTTAGTAAATTGGTTAGTAATTATGTTAAGTAAGTTAGTCAGTAACTGAGTTAAGTAAGTTAGTTAGCAACTAAGTTAATTCAGTAACCCACATAGCACAATAGTATGAGGTAAGGTTATGTTGAGTACTAATCGCAAGGCTCATAAGGTTACACGATATTGCTGTGGTAGATCTGAGGTGAACTAAAAACTTCCGCCATGGAGGTAAGGTTACATGTTAGGGTGTGGTGACTATATATGATAAGGCCATGGTAACCTTACACGTTAAGGTTGAGGTAACGTTACATGTTAAGGTTGAGGTAAGGTTACATGTTAAGGTTGAGGTAACGTTACATGTTAAGGTTGAGGTAAGGTTACATGTCAAGGCTGAGGTAAGGTAATTATTAAGTTGTAAGGTTGAGGTAAGGTTGTGATAAGTTTACCAGTTATAGAAAATATTGAAAAAATAATTAATAAATAAATATTCAATTAAAATGTTAAGTTTGTTGCTCTTCTCTATTTTGGAAACCTGACATGAAGCAGAAAATTTTGAAAACAAATTTGGGGGGACTGGGATTCGAACCCGGGATCGGCGCGCATAAACCTATCATTCTAACTAACTGAGCTAAGTAGAGAACTGGCAGAAGGAAAATTAATGTTGCCTTTAAGGAGTTAATCATCTTCTTGGTTCACCTTAAAGGCAACATTAATTTTCCTTCTGCCAGTTCTCTACTTAGCTCAGTTAGTTAGAATGATAGGTTTATGCGCGTCGATCTCGGGTTCGAATCCCAGTCCCCCTAAATTTGTTTTCAAAATTTTCTGCTTCATGTCAGGTTTCCAAAATAGAGAAGAGCAACAAACTTAACATTTTAATTGAATATTTATTTATTAATTATTTTTTCAATATTTTCTTTAACTGGTAAACTTATCACAACCTTACCTCAACCTTACAACTTAATAATTACCTTACCTCAGCCTTGACATGTAACCTTACCTCAACCTTAACATGTAACGTTACCTCAACCTAAACATGTAACCTTACCTCAACCTTAACATGTAACGTTACCTCAACCTTAACGTGTAAGGTTACCATGGCCTTATCATATATAGTCACCACACCCTAACATGTAACCTCACCTCCATGGCGGAAGTTTTTAGTTCACCTTAGGTCTACCACAGCAATATCGTGTAACCTTATGTGCCTTACGATTAGTATTCAACATAACCTTACCTCATACTATTGTGCTATGTGGGAAGTTAGTCAGTAAGTTAATTAGTAAAGTAGTTAGTAAGTTAGTTATTAAGTTAATTAGTTCACTGGGGTCAAAAAGTTTCACTACATTTGTGCTGATTACTTTAAAATGCTCGCTTTACTTCAAATTCAAATATTTCTGTAAAAATAGATGTAAAAGCTATCAAACTAGGATCATTTTAAAGTTCAATAAATTTAGAGTCAAATAGGCTAAGATATATCATATTTTAATGTATTATAATGTAAATATTGAAAAAATAATTCTTTGAAGTGAGAGATTTTTTGTAAAAATTGCGATTTTGAAATCTCGAGTTCAAGCGAACGCCAATTAAAGAAAATTTTTTTTCTAACACACGCACGGAAAGTACATCATTTCTTACCTGTGTAGAGGGTGGAAAGTATGTCTTTTCCGACGAGAGGGAGGGAATGTTACTTTACCTCCCTCTGACGTCATAACGGGGAGAGAAAAGTATACTTTACCTCCCCGTGACGTCATAGCGGGGAGAGAAAAGTACTTTACCTCCCTGTCGTCCAAAATCATATGTAATATATTTTAATAACAATGTAAAGATAAAATGTATCTTTATTTACGACTAAATATATTATGTTTTATTGAAAATTGTTAAATTGTTAAAATTGTTAAATTGTTGTTTTTTAATTTGTTTAAATTGTTAAATTGTTGTTTATTGTTATTGTTTAAATTGTTAATTTTTAATAATTAATCATTTTAAAAAATTATACTATTATTATAATAAGCTTTCGGTTGAAAACACTATTGTCGTTAAAATTTTTTATGAAGTGGTTGTACTTTCCGTTTACGTGTGTTAGAAAAAATAGTATGTGCACCACGGGAGGAAAATATACTATTTTAAAGATTTGTCAGTTATACAATATCAAGTACAAATTCCATTCTTTAATTTTAGACCAAAATCATTCACATAATATGTGAATGATTTTAATATATTATATTAATTATTTTCTTCAAATTCTATAAAAATAACTTCTCTTGCTCTCTAAATTTTTCAAAGAATATAAATTGCAAATTTGTCGTTTTCGTTCAATTGTTTTATCAATTAACCACATTTTCGAAAAGTATGCATCTCTTTGTTATTGTAAAATAAGAAAATTGACACCTAAAAAGAAAATAAGGAATAATGACAGAGTTAAAATTAATAAAATTATAAGAAGAGGGATAAATTTCATGTAAATATCTTAAATCAGTAAGTTAATTAGTAAAGTAGTAAGTTAGTTAGTAAATTAGTTAGTAAGTTAGTTAAAAAGTTAGTTAGTAAGTTAGTTAGTAAGTTAGTAATTTAGTTAGTTACTTAGTAACTAAGTTAAGAAAGTTAGTAAGTTAGAAAGTTAGTTAGCTCGTTAGTTAGTAAGTTTGTTAGTTAGTAAATTAGTTACTAACTAACTATTGTCTCTGGTGAAGCTAATTTTGTTGAATTTTGACAAATCGTTGACTTGGTGTTTGATTTAAATTGTAGTAAAAAATAACACCAAAATGGATTATTTTAATCCTTTCTGGTATTAATTTAATCCTAGATTGAATAAACTGTTGCAGATTATTTTAATCCATTCTGGTGTTATTTTAACACTTCTCGATTTACTGTGATATTGAATAAAAAAATAAAAGAATTAACAAAAATTGATTCCAGTCTAAGCCCATACTTCCCCAGAGTTTTACCCTAGTTCAAAAAATGTATAAAACTTGATAGAAAAGTAAAATATTTCGGAAAAATTGATTCCAGCTTTTGCTCATACTTTTCCAGAGTTTTCCCATAATTTCCCACAACTTCTTTTTTTCAATTCTCCAGTAAAGAATAATAAAAAAACATATATAATAAAGAAACAAGAATAACGTTTAATAGAAGAAAATTTATTAAAAAAAAAAAAATTGCCTAGGTTGGTGTATACTTGGCGGAATTATTAGAATTTCTTCAAAACGAGACGGACCTTGATTTGAATAGTATTCACATTTTGGGACACAGTCTAGGTGCTCATATTGCTGGATATGCTGGTGCAAATCTCCAAGGAAAAATTGGAAGAATTACTGGTATGGATCCCGCTGGTCCTGGATTTGAAAGGCCAAGATTTAAGGAACCAAAAGATCGTCTCGACGCTTCTGATGCGGCTTTTGTTGATGTTATACACACCTGTGGTGGTACCATTGGCTTTGCAAAGTCCATTGGACATGTGGACTTCTTTCCCAATGGAGGCACCTTTCGTCAACCTGGATGTCCAATACTCATGACCCGTTAGTAATAAATAATAACTTTTTTAAATTTAAAATTTATTCATATAATATATATATATTATTAATTTTTCCTTATTGTTGATTTTTTAAAAAGAAAACTTTATTTGTGATACGCTCCGAAGAAATTAAGGTTCCTAAAAAGCAAAAAATGTTGGGTTGTTGGCAATTTTTAATTTGCTTCTTAGATAACCTTTCTTTAAAGCGCGATGGATTTTTATTTTTAACAAAACAAAAATAATAATTCCTAATGATATATAATAATAATAATAATAATAAAAATAATACTTAATAATAATAATAATAAAAGTAATACCTAATAATAATAAATAATAATAATAATACCTAATAGTAAAAATAAATGTTTGTGTAAACTTTGGATTTCACCAGAATATTGCAGTCATGCGAGATCTCATCAGTTTATGAGCGAATCAATTTTGAATCCAAATGCTTTTGTCGCTGTTGAATGTGACAGTTGGAAGGACTTTAAATCTGGAACGTGTAATTCGAAAAATCCACCTGTATTTATGGGAGAACAGTTGAGTTACGATACAAGAGGAACCTATTATTTGGAAACCAATTCTGAATCACCATTTGGTAAAGGTGAAACATAATTTCTTTCATTCAAAATTCGGTACGTTTCTTTTCTTTTTTTATAATATATTACTTCAATTATTTTATTTTTGCAATTATTTTCCACTAGCTCCTCATACTATCAAATAAAATAAAATAAATAAAATCTTCATATAAATTCGTTAACTTATTAAAAACTCATTTTAAAAATAAAGACGCTTTAAACTTTTAAAGTGAGCGGGAATTAAAAGAAGCGGAACGTAAGAGCCAGAGTGGGGGGTCAATGCGAGTGAGAGGGAAACTCTCGTGGTTCTCTCTCACTCTCATTGCCCCCACTATGGAATTCCGGGAATCCCCCACTTGCCGTTCTTGGAAATTTCAGAATATTCTTAATAGATCAACGAAACAGTGACAGATTTTATACAATACTAATTAAATAATTGTCCTATTTATTAAACATTTGTTGGATTTGAAATTAGTTTTAGTTTTAGAATTATTAAATAAAAAAATTAATTAAATAAATAATAAATAAATTAAATTAAATAAAAAAAGTTTAAAAATAAAATTAGAAATTTTAATAAAAATTAAAATAAGTTTATTAAAATGTTTTATTTTTATAAATAATGTTTTTTTTTGTTTTATTTATGATTTATTTACAACGTTTTATTTAAAATGTTTTATTTTTATAATGAAATAAATATTACGAATTCGATTATTGAAATAAGATTTCGTTCGTTTATTATATAAATTTTCATAAAATAATTTAAACTTATATATAAAAAGATACATTTAGAAGAGAAATTTAGAGAACGAATTAATATAATAAAAGTATCAATGATAATAAAATTAATTTTTTTATAAAAGCATTGAACAGTTGTATATATAAATGTTCTTTGTTATTGTATAATAAATATATTTTACAATTTTACATTTAGGTATAAAATAATGCAATTAGTGTGCTTCTTTAGAATATAACGAAAACTACAATATAATATATATTTTTTAGGAACTATTCGCGGCTCTTTAGATTATTTTTTCTTCTTTTTTTTCCTTTCGTGTTTCATTGATGAGAATCATTTTCTCGGTAATTTCTCTAATTCACCACTAAATTGCTCTCTATACTTTCGTTGAACAATATTCCAGTCAACGACATCATTAATTTTAATAGTTTCGATGATTGAATGACCACTTCTTGTACTCACTGACTCACTCGAAACTAATGGTGAGAATGTTACGATGCGTTTATTTTCCAGTTGCGGTGTCACTTTATTGTTCTGCAAAAAAAAGCGAAGAAACATTTTTTAATTACGATTAAAAAATATAATATATTCGTATTTTAAATTACAGATAAAAAATTTTATATCAAAATTTTAATTACGATTAAAAAATATAATATATTCGTATTTTAAATTACAGATAAAAAAATTTTATAACAAAATTTTAATTACGATCAAAAAATATAATATATTTGTATTTTAAATTATAGATAAAAAGTTTTATATCAAAATTTCTTTTATGTAACTTTGAGATTTAATTTGATTTTAGATTTGCTATAGACAGAATTTTTTTTCGACAATAAAATTATTATATAAATTATAAAACTTACGTCAAATAGGTTTTTTTTTTTGAAGAATCTATGTTGTCGGAAAAATTTGCGAAATTTGTGTAAAGGTTTTTTCGCTGACCATTCATCTTTTAAAAATGTGTACAAATGTGATGCCCAGGTTGTTATTAAATTTAATGGCGTTGGCGCCGTTTTTGTCCTAAAATTTATTTAAAAAGTTAAAAATATTTTCGTTTACTTTGTCCTTTTACTATTTTTTTTAAAGAGAGTTTTATTTTGAACAAAATAAATTTCAATTTACTTTTGTATACTACGAATCAATTTGCTGAGTCCATATTTCCATTCTATATCACTTTGAGATTGAATGTGATGATATGTGTCACTCATCATGGCAATTAGCAGGGGTAACAAAACAATTACAGTCAACAGCATGTAAATCGCAAACAATATCTATACGTAATTTAAGAAAAAACAATTTATTGTTGTAAAATTTTTAATTTCAAAACATTGTGAATAATTTGCATGCATTTTTTTGTCTCCAATTTTATTTTCAATTATGAGTTTTTATTTAACGAATCTCAATTTCTTTTAAAAAATTCCAATTTCAATTTTTTTTAGAAATTTTCAATTCTAACTTCAATTTCTTTAAAAAATTTTAATTCTAATTTCAATTTTCTTAGAACATTTCAATTTTAAAATCAATTTATTTTAGAATATTTCAATTCTAATTTCAATTTCTTTTAGAAAATTTCAATTCTAATTTCAATTTTCTCAGAAAATTTCAATTTTAAATTCAATTTATTTTAGAATATTTCAATTCTAATTTCAATTTCTTTTAGAAAATTTCAATTCTAATTTCAATTTTCTCAGAAAATTTCAATTTTAAATTCAATTTATTTTAGAATATTTCAATTCTAATTTCAATTTCTTTTAGAAAATTTCAATTCTAATTTCAATTTTCTCAGAAAATTTCAATTTTAAATTCAATTTATTTTAGAATATTTCAATTCTAATTTCAATTTTCTTAAAAAATTTCAATTCTAATCCAATTTCTTTTAGAAAATTTCAATTCTAATTTCAATTTCTTTTAGAAAATTTCAATTCTATTTTAAATTTCTTTAGAAATTTTCAATTCTAATTTCAATTTCTTTTAGAAAATTTCAATTCTATTTTAAATTTCTTTAGAAATTTTTAATTCTAATTTCAATTTTCTTAGAAATTTTCAATTCTAGTTTCAATTTTCTTAGAAATTTTCAATTATAATTTCAATTTTCTTAGAAAATTTTAATTTTAATTTCAATTTCTTTAGAAAATTTCAATTCTAAATTCAATTTATTTTAGAATATTTCAATTCTAATTTTACTTTATTTTAGAAAATTTCAATTTTAAATTCAATTTATTTTAGAATATTTCAATTCTAATTTTAATTTATTTTAGAAAATTTCAATTCTAATTTCAATTTTCTTAAAAAATTTCAATTCTAATCCAATTTCTTTTAGAAAATTTCAATTCTAAATTTAATTTATTTTAGAATATTTCAATTCTAATTTCAATTTCTTTTAGAAAATTTCAATTCTATTTTAAATTTCTTTAGAAATTTTTAATTCTAATATCAATTTTCTTAGAAATTTTCAATTCTAGTTTCAATTTTCTTAGAAATTTTCAATTATAATTTCAATTTTCTTAAAAAATTTCAAATTTAATTTCAATTTCTTTAGAAAATTTCAATTCTAAATCCAATTTATTTTAGAATATTTCAATTCTAATTTTACTTTATTTTAGAAAATTTCAATTTTAAATTCAATTTATTTCAGAATATTTCAATTCTAATTTTAATTTATTTTAGAAAATTTCAATTCTAATTTCAATTTTCTTAAAAAATTTCAATTCTAATCCAATTTCTTTTAGAAAATTTCAATTCTAAATTTAATTTATTTTAGAATATTTCAATTCTAATTTCAATTTCTTTTAGAAAATTTCAATTCTATTTTAAATTTCTTTAGAAATTTTTAATTCTAATTTTAATTTTCTTAGAAATTTTCAATTCTAGTTTCAATTTTCTTAGAAATTTTCAATTATAATTTCAATTTTCTTAGAAAATTTCAATTTTAATTTCAATTTCTTTAGAAAATTTCAATTCTAATTTCCAATTATTTTAGAAAATTTCAATTCTAATTTCAATTTCTTTTATAAAATTTCAATTCTAAATTTCATTTCTTTTATAAAATTTCAATTCTAAATTCTATTTGTTTTAGAATATTTCAATTCTAATTTCAATTTTCTTAGAAATTTTCAATTATAATTTCAATTTTCTTAGAAAATTTCAATTTTAATTTCAATTTCTTTTAGATCATTTCAATTTCTTTAGAAAATTTCAATTCTAAATTCTATTTACTTTAGAATATTTCAATTCTAATTTCAATTTTTTTTTAGAAAATTTTAATTCTAAATTCCAATTATTTTAGAAAATTTCAATTCTAATTTTAATTTCTTTTATAAAATTTCAATTCTAAATTCTGTTTGTTTTAGAATATTTCAATTCTAATTTCAATTTCTTTTAGAAAATTTCAATTCTATTTTAAATTTCTTTAAAAATTTTTAATTTTAATTTCAATATTGTCTTAGAATATTTCAATTTTAAATTCAATTTCTTTTAGAATATTTCAATTCTAATTTCATTTTCTTTTAGAATATTTCAATTTTAGTTTCAATTTATTTTAGAAAATTTAAATTCTAATTTCAATTTTAAATTCAATTTATTTTAGAATATTTCAATTCTAGTTTCAATTTATTTTAGAAAATTTCAATTCTAATTTCAATTTTCTTAAAAAATTTCAAATCTAATTTCAATTTCTTTTATAAAATTTCAATTCTAAATTTAATTTAATTTAGAATATTTCAATTCTAATTTCAATTTCTTTTAGAAAATTTCAATTCTATTTTAAATTTCTTTAGAAATTTTTAATTCTAATTTCAATTTTCTTAGAAAATTTTAATTTTAATTTCAATTTCTTTTAGAAAATTTCAATTTCTTTAGAAAATTTCAATTCTAAATTCTATTTACTTTAGAATATTTCAATTCTAATTTCAATTTTATTTAGAAAATTTCAATTCTATAATTTCAATTTTTTCAGAAAATTTTAATTGAATTTTAATTATTTTAATTTTATTTTAAATATAATTATTTAGTATCGTTTAAATTTTAGTTCAAGTATGTTAATTTAATTCAATTAATTTTCAGTTCAAAAATCGAGTTCAATTTTATTAATTTGGTTAATTTAGAGTACAAAAAATTTTTAAAAGTAATTTTTAAAGTAATTAAAAATATTTAAAAAAAATATACCTTAAATAAAATAATAATCCAAAATGGTCTCTTTAGAAGTTGTAAAGCAACATCCGTAGTTTCTTTTTGACCGAAAATAGAGAAAAAAAGTTTCTCGTAGATTTCCACAGGACTCACTAATACTGAAAAAATCCAAGTTTCTTTAAAAAATTTCATTGAAGATCTTGTGGAAAATTTCCTAAGATATGAAGAATAAATAATCAGTAGGTTTATATATATTAAGAGAGCTACATAAGTGTACCTAAAAATTAGTATTATACTCACGAAATATTTTCATATCATTGTCATGCGAAAATTATTTCCAATTAAAAAATTGAAACAAAAAAAAAAATTTTTTTTTAAAGAAAATTAAGTGTTTGTCACATTGACAATTGTTTTTCTATTTTTACACTAAAAATACGAATTTATGTTAAAATAAATATAGTAGAAATTCTAAGATCTAAATAATATTATACAAGAAGTTTATAATATGATCTACAAAAATATTTGGAGTAATTAAAAGTTTTTTATTACCTACTGAAAAAAAGATTTATTATGAAAAAAAAAATTAATTATGAAATCTAATCGTGCTCATAAAAGTAGATTAATTTTGTCAATGTGGATAATTGAAATTTCTGGTGCAGAGTATGTAAATATATATAGGCAAGAATGTAATAAAAAAGGTGAAGAGTAAGAAATATGTGTAGAAAGAGTAATATTAAAATACTTTTCAAAATTCAACCCAGATGGAAAAATTTTTTTCCCAGTTTTAATTATTTTCATTTTTAAATTTATAAAATGAAAAATAATTTAAAATAATTAAAAAGATTTAAAAAATTTAGATTCTGAAAAATTAATATTAAATAATTTTGGATTTATTAATTCAATTTTGCAGGGATTTTCCAAAGAATGCAAAATTGAAAAATTTTTGTATAAAATATATATTTTCATTAAATTATCGATGTTTAACCATTCAATTAGTTAATTTTTTTTATAAATAATTGTATATTTTTTCTATCGAATAAAAATATATTTTTGAAGAAATCACTATAAGTAATATTTCCAGAAAATATTATTACAAGTGGAAATAATTTTTTAATTTTTGTAATAAAATTGTATTGAAATAGTTTTAATACTTCTATTACAATAATTAAAAAAAAAAAATATTAAAAATTACTGATTTTTCCGTAAATTTTTGCATACGTGACTGTATATATACAAATGAGAATTATTGAATTTAATTGCAAACCGCATTGAAGAAATATATGGTAACTTGGAAGCAAAAAATTTTAGGTTATGTTTGTAATATTTGTATATAAAGGAAATAAACAAAGGGGATCAATTTTCAATTTAAACCAATTTAAACCTGATTTAAGTTTTCATTAGATCCAAAATATATTCGATGAAAAATTATTTTTGTTTTAAATCAAAACACTAAAATTGCTAATTGAGGGCATCAGGGAAAAAATAATGGTTTCGTAAATTTCTTTTCATTTCAAAAGAAAAGAATATTTTGGGTTGGGATTTTTTGGAAATAATAGAGGAAGATAGCTTACCAGGGGTTCTTTTCGAAATTTTTCATAATTTTTCTAAATAATTATTGAAAAAATTGTTTAAACATTCGGAAAAAGGGGTTTTGGAAGTTTCTTCTCTTTCTTAGAGGAGAAAATATTTCCGGATAACCTTAAGGTAAAATTAACACAAATATAACCTTAAAATAATTTGCTTCTTAGGCCCCTTTCTTCGGATCGTGTCACAATTATATTTGAAGAGAGAGAACAATTTTTTTGAAGTTATAAAAATTTAATTGTAACTACTTCATTGTTTATTCTCTTTTTTTTCAAGCAGTTGCATTTTAATGTAATTCGATAACGAATTTTGATTTTGCATGGCATCTTCTAATAAAAGGCTATACCAATTTTTTTTGCAGGGAACTCCACTACTCTATATTTCGAATGAACTATTCTAAATGTTAGGTAAAAATTGAAATTGAAATAGTTAAGAAATTAGGAAAAAAAAATGGTCAGAGGTGCACACAAAATGTGCCATTACAGAAAAAGACATACGTATAATTAATGAGAAAAGAAGAAGATTAGTTAATTAAATTAATTAAAACTAAACTACAAATTCTACAAACTATTGGTATACTGAATATGACGCAATTATTATGTATATATATCGTTCGTGACAAATGTGCATGCTGATCAATTCTTGAGATACTATTACATAACAATCTACAATAATAGGACCTAATTTATCCAATACTATAATCGAATTATCATTATTATTATTATTGAAAAGATGCACATGCACGCTATTTTGAATGTATATTATTTTCTACGAGAAAAAATTCAGCTAGAAAATAAGAAATATACATACGATATAGTACTTATACAGACTAACCGTGAGAAAAGGACATCTCTCGAACCTAAGTGTATCGCAGACCATGTCTTCACTGCCTCTATAAAACGTTGCAGGCAGTCGATTAGAGAGAAGGTCAATTATTGTTATAGATTCACCAAAGAAAAAAAAATAGCAAAAGGTGTTCAAAATCCAACCAAAAAACTGTTTCATTTTTAGGAAACGTTTCTTTATACAAGGCAGGCTAACTAAAGGAAATAATGCTTGTTCCCATTTTTTTGTTTGTAAATTAAATACCCGAAGTTTTTGTTCACGATACTGTGACCATCTCGTGTCTAGTTGCGTTTGACGATGTTGGTTCCTCAAATGCTGATAGTATATCTTCAGTAGGTTCTTTAGGTTCATCGACTTGTTTTTTTGATTCAATACCAACTAGTCCGCGATATTTTCTTCTAACCACTTCCCAATCGACAACATTGTCTATTCTTGGTGCATTGCTGAATGATAATTGACTACCAAGTGGACTTAAATGAACAACTGACAATGCAACACTGTCCTTGTGTCCAACTTGGGATTTTTTTACTTTTGACAGCCATTTTGCACCCATTTTTGAACGAGCTGACATCTTGTCGCCACGTTGAAAACCCATCATGTGCACTAGAGATGGTCGATGCTTTTTGGCCGCTCTCTTTTGGCAGGCTTTACAGAGATATGTTATCCATGTTGTCAACAAATTTAGAGGTGATGGTGCTGTTGTTGTCCTGAATTTGCGCAAATGTTTTTTTTTTTATATCCAATAAATTTTATCATTTTTTTAGGTGCATTCATGCTTATTGCAGTAAGCTTACATTTATTGAAAAACCAAGGTGGACGAATTTATTGATGGACATTGTAGATTTATGGAGATGTTAATGATTTTTGATTTGGGAAAACACAGGGAATTTGGATATTTACATTAAAATTGATACCGGTGACTAGAATGATTGCGGATTGTCATAATTTATTTGCCATTTGGTCAAACTTTTGGAATATTTTAATAGATCTTCTTGCTCGATAAAGCGGTTTAAGGAATCTTATATTCTGCGAAGTTCTACAAAAAGACTTAGATTAGGAGCATTCAGAATTGTTTGGTCCATCCTAAGTGGGTCCTTTTTGAAGAAAAAGCGTATATAAAAATCTGATTCTACTGTGTTAGGCAAAATGATTACCAATTAGAAGTACTCGAGTTTGTCTGGACCAAGCCAATTTGGTCTTTGGGAGCGTTCACAAATTACGTAACGCTAATTTTTGAAAATTATGACCCCCCCTCCCCCCATGTAACACACTGTTACATACATTAGCGCCATTTTTTCTGCTGTACATAACAAATAGCTAGACCCCCCCCTCCCCTTTATAATGTTACGTAATTTGTGAACGCTCCCTTTCTTCTAGATTAAACAGTGTCAGGATTCTAATTCCGCTGCGATATGCAGGAAGACTCAAGATAGGAGTTTTCGCATTTGCTTGCATCACCCAAATTGGGTCTGATTCCAAAGAAACTAGTTCTACTACGATTTACAAAAAGATCACGATTAGGAGAATTCGCATTTGCTTAAACCACTCCTAATGGAATGTTTTACTATAGGAAACATTTCAGAGAAATTAATGCATCGCAGTTTGTGAAATAACCACGCATCTTTTCTAGACAAAGCAATTTCAGGACTCTAATTCTATTGCGATCTACAGGATGACTAAAGTTGGGAGTATTCGCATTTGCCTGGACCACACTTAGCAGATTCTCAAATTAGAGGAAGCATTTTACAGAAACTTATTATACTACTGTTTACGGAAAGACTACGATTAGGAGTTTCGCATTTATCTAAACAACTCCTAGTGGACTTTCTTACTAGAGGAGATATTTCAGATAAACTTATTTAATCGGGATTTGCCGAAAGACCACAAAAAAGAATTTTCAATTGTCTGGACCACCCTAATTGGTCGTCATTCTTTAGACAAAACAATTGCAGGAATCCAATTCTTCAACCATTTACTAAAAGACATCAATTAGGAGTACTCGCATTTGCCTGAATTATCTATCACGATTAGGAGTATTCGTATTAGCTTGGACCCCCTAATTTGAGTTTTTTTCCCCAAAGAAGCAATTGTAAAAATCAAATTCTACTGCCATCAACAAAAGACTCTCGCGATTAGGAGTATTCGTATTAACCTGGACCACCGTAATTGAGGTCAAAGAAGCCAAAAAGACCAAAGACCAGTTTTAGTCTAATATTCTCATTGTCTGGATAAACTAAGTGGATCTCTTTCTAAAAAAGAAGTTATTTTAGAAATCTAATTGTTCAGTATTTTGCAAAACAATTACGAGTGCTTTTCTTTGCCTGGACCACCCCAATTGTATCGTTTTTACAGACGAAGCAGTTTTAGGAATTTAATTCTTAACTCTCTGCTGATGCTAATGACCGTTATCATCAAAAATCGTCATTCTGGACGCCTGGTGGGGACTATGAGAGTTACATTCTTTGGCGATAGAGTGGGGATAAGTTAGCATCAGCAGAGGGTTTACTTAACTCGTGAGTACTCCTACTTGAATTTGCCTGGAACGCTTCTAGACGAATTTTTGGTTTAGAGGAAGCTTTCTGAAGAAACTTATTGTACTGTGGTTTATGGTAACACCACGATTAGCAGTGTCTCTAATTCTATCACTATCATCAGAAAAACTTAAATTAGGAGTACCACTACTGGGGTTTGGCAAAAGGAGACAGAAATTTTTTGTAATCATTAGGACTCGGCTGTCGATAAAACCGATTGTACGAAGGAGATTTAGTACAACCGGTTCTACTAATTGTAAGTCTCCTTAGTACAGTCGATTTTATCTACAACCGAGTTCTAATCGTTAGCGGATAATAATCGACAGAGCACATCATTATACCTCGACATCAAATTTCCTGCTTAATACATCTCGAAAGTAGCGAACTCTTATTGGTAAAAAAACTATCAGTTTTAGTACCTTTGCTGGTAGTGAATTAATATCAAAAGTCTCACAATAAGTGAGGTTCCGTCGAAAGACGCTGGATTCCAAAGCGTTGAGACAAATCGAATAATACACTTACTATTTCTTACTCAATAATTGGAATGACTACTAGAATAGGTTGCGCCAATGGAGAAGAAAGGAGAAGTGATGAGGTTGAAAGGATGTGTTAAGAAAATAAATAAAGATAGAACGTGGAGAGAGAGAGAGAAGAATAAGATGATTGTTGGGAGAGAAAGCATGGATCGAAAGAAGGAATGGAAGGGAGGTAAGAATGGGTAGGGAACGTGTGTAGGTGGATGGGGTCAAATGGTGCGTGAGACAAATGGACAAGTGTTTGAGGTTATAATGAATGATGGGGTGAATGGGGAGAAATGAAAACGACTGGTTTGATAGTAAGACTGTTGGGAATATGGTAGTGAAAGGTTTGGATGAAAATGTGAGAAGGAATATTTTGAGGATGACAGTTGAGGATAAGGATAAATGAAAAGAAGTTTTTAAGTAATTAAAGGGGTGGGCAAAAAGAAAAATTCTATTCAGTTACTGATCGATCATCATCCGCATTGGTCCTAAGGAATAGTTAGAGGTTTAGGCAACCATGGTGCCATTCATCCAAAACTTAAATGAATTCAAATCCGATAAAGATGTTAACATTGGAGTTTAGCGATCCTATTGCACCGGAATATATGCGATGTCACAATATCAGGTTTTCGCCTTCAGGATCCGTTAATGGAAAGTATTGTACTTAGAGTGAAGTTTCAAAGAAAGACCACAAAAAATCTCCTTTTGTATCCTATTCATTGACAAATGTTTTAAAAAATTATGTTTGGTCTAGGTTTAGACTTAGGTACTCAGTACAGATTTTAGTTCAGGAAGAGTACGATGGCAACAATACTAATTACAACCCATTGCAAGAATCTTGAAATAGTGGAAAACATTTCTAAACATTTACACGACATTCAAATGTTCCATTCAGTAATTTTCAATACCACTTTGTTTGTCCAATATCCTCTAAATTCGTCCACCCTTAAAACTCACAAAAATTGAAAATACAAAAAGTAATGTGTTTGTGCAACTTTTATAGCGGGTGTGGAAATACTTTACCTGTGCATGTTTCTTATCAGTTTGCTAAGACCATATTTCCACTCAATGTCAGACTGGGCCTGAATCCTTTGATAGGTGTCACTCATCATGGCAATAAGTAGATTAATAAGTACGACAACCGACACCAACATGTAAATACCAAAAGCCACCTTGAAGAGATTTGTCGTCCATGATGGCTGTTGATTCACGACCTTGAATTGTTCATGTGTCGTTTGTCCAAAGATGGCGAAGAATAATAGCTCAACCGCCACTACTGGATTCATCTTGACTGTAAATACGTGTCAACACCATTCTTTTTACTAACGTCATGCTAAAATTTATTGGAAATCGCACGCACGTATCATGCCAAAAAATATACATGTACATTTAGGATATTAATCGCTAAAATCTATTCGATTTGAGGAGAAAAAAAATGTATTAATAAAAAAAAATATTAAGGAACTTAACTTAATCTATTCTAAAATCGTTGTATTTACAGAGATTCTTGCCGTATTTTTTTTTTTAGGTATTTCTAGGGTTACTAATAAGATTTTGTCAGATATATTTGATAATTGTGGTCTCGACGAGAATTGACGAGATTGTTTTTGCACCCATGCAAACTGAACTAGATTTAGAGATTTTCAACTACCGCTCAAAAATTCATTATGACTTTAATATCTGACATAATTGTGGAATGAGGAATGATGCATGTGACGTCGTGGATGATTATAAGGCAATGAAAATTCCTGTAGCATGCTGAATCATGATGACATTTATTTTGGCATACAGACTTTTCTTGCGATTTTTGGATTTTTTGTTACTTACTTAGTTATTATTATTAGTGTCCGTTGAAACACGGGACGTTAAGCACCACCTTGCAAATATTTCGTTATTGAAATTAGTATAATTCTGTATTGAAATATTTTTCTTCGAAAGGCACAAAATTTCTTTTCTTTATTTTTATTTCTCTTAAAATTGACAATAATGTACAGCAACAAATTTCATATATATTTTTGGAATGTAATAATCAACAATTGTATAAAAGTTTATATTGGAGGTGTTGTCGCTGTAACAGGAACTGTTGATGCATTCGATGCGGTTGGTCCAATGTCCTCCTCATCATTATCATCATTTTCTTTTTCATTATTATCAACATCCTTCTCTGGCTCACTGCCAGTGAGGGCGAGATATTTCTTTCTAATCGAGTCCCAATCAACGACACTTTCAATTCTCGTTGCACTATTAAATGATAATTGACTACCTAACGGACTGAGATGAACTAAGGAAAGTGCAACACTATCTTTGGGACGAACTTGGCCTTTCTTCACTTTAGAGAGCCATTTGGCACCCATTTTCGAACGTGGTGACATTCTTCCTGTACGTTGTAGGCCCATCATGTGAACAAGTGATGGACGCTTTCGTTTGGCAGCTCGCTGTTTCCAGAGTTTGATGAAGTAGACGATCCATGTTGTCAGCAGATTCAGAGGCGAAGGAGCGGTGGTTGTTCTGAAATTTAATCTCGTGATAGTGCAACAGTGTTAAATTCTACTTCACCAAAGAAAGGGGACTTGCTTTCTTTTTGTTGCAATTGGACACATGCCTCATGCAAATTTTTTTTCAAAATTTGTCGGACAGAAAGAGCAGTGCAAAAATATGCAATTTTGTTTACATAAAAAAATATTTACATCTTCATTTTAATTTCAAATGAAAAATAGGAATTAGTGCTGTAAGGACAATTTGCTTTCTGATAGTGAAAGGAAAACTTTAATCAAGAAAAATTAATTTTCGGAAACGAATTCGTGTCATCGGAGGGGAAATTAATATAAATTGCTTACCTGTGCATATTTCTAATAAGTTTACTGAGACCGTACTTCCACTCAATGTCAGACTGGGCCTGAATCCTTTGATAGGTGTCGCTCATCATAGCAATAAGCAGATTAATTAACACCACTACTGAGACCAACATGTAAACACCAAAGGCCAATTTGAACAGACCCGAGGTCCATTCTGGTTGCTTGGACTCGACCTTCAGTTCGCTGTGGGTTGTTTGACCAAAGACGGCAAAGAAGAGATACTCGAACGCAAGTACAGGATTCATCTTTACTGGAATTCGAGGCAACGATTTTGTTTTCGGATAAAATTTTAGAAAAACATATTTGTGAAATTTGACTCTCTACGAAAGAACATGCTCATGCTACGTTTATGCCATGCTTTGGGCTGTTGAATACAAATTTTTTTTGATGCCGATGCAAGCCAAACAGAAGAACATTTTTGGTAGTTTTTTTTTTTTTGGTTACACATCGATGAGCGTGCGTCACACATTTTTTATTAAGTAGATATTTTTTTTCGTAGATTCGTGCAATGCAATCGTTGGCTATTCTCGACAGCAAAATTCAATGATAAAGTCTCAAAAAATATTTATAAAAAATTCGTGCTCATTCCGCGATAGGAAAAATCGTCGTTTTTTCCACTATAAGGCGTAAATCATCAAAATGCAACATTCAGCGCATCATTTCTTCAAGTACCACTTCCTTTTTTTGGGAATTTTTGTTTTCTATTGCTGAAAATTTCTTTTTGTTGTGTTTATCGTTCCTGTTGAAGTATTTTTTTATTGGTTTCTTTTTGGCAAAGTGGTGCATATCTTTCTTTTTTTCTGGTGTTATTGCATGCAATAGTAACAATCTTTCTCTCTCGCATTCTCTCGTTCCTTTTTTTGTCTGTATCTATTTCGCCAGACGTAACATTCCCTCTTTTCATTCCCTTTTTTTCTGATGCTTTTTTTTGTTTTTGCTTCAAAAACACTCAAAATATAAATTTCAAACACATGCAGAATTAGTTAAATCAAAAATCGACATTTGTTTCGATCGATTGATTCGGACTTACAAGAAACAAAAAAAAAACGCAGTGATCATCAATTGAAAAGAATAGTGCGCTTACAATCCGAAATGTTATGGGTATGATGTACATTATACATGTAATTTGAACCCTTTTTACTGGAAGAAGAAATGAACCGTTTGAAACAAATGAATTACTTTAGTATCATTTTATTATCTACACTATTAATTCAGCAAACCATTCTTTTTTTTTGATAATTAAGTAATTGATTTGCTAAAAATGAAATGATTTCTTATTCAGTTTTTGGAAGATGCGCTAAGAGGACATGATAGCGATGCGCTAATGTCGTACGAGCATTAAAGATGCACACACATTCCAAAAAAACGCAGGTCGTTTCTGCATTCGAGCGTTGAGCTGTGAACAATTTTTTTCTTTTCATTAAGAACACCTGGGAATTGAGAAAAATGCCGAATGAGTTAAAAATTATTCCTGTAAACGAAATTTATGGAAAGAAATAATTTTTCTCTTTTTGATTTTTGGTAAATTTTAAAAAGGAGAAAATTTTTTTTTGAAAATAAGGCAAAATATATAATATATGCAAAATGAAGAATGAGATGCGGGATAAATGTAAATCTTTTTTGTTTTATTTTCTTAATATTCAGGCAGTAATTTTTGTTTTTAGCTTCAGGCAAATAACAGACGCGCGAACATCGGTCAAAATGCATATTTTTAACAGACGATACGACATCGAGGGTGGAGCAAGTCCTGCATTCAGAGTGTCGATTAATCATCGTCAGCCTGTTAAACTTACAATCTCGGGAGCTTTCGTCACAACAATCATTCTTTTTCTTATAGCGTCCGGAGCGACGACTTAGTGACGAAGGTGGAGGCGTCATTATCCATGACGTTAAAACCTCGGTAACACCGGGCATCGTCAATTCTACCATTGAAATGAATGTTTTGTTACAAAATTTTATTTCTATAAATAAGAATTTTTAATTATTTTTTTTAAATCAGGTCTCTTCTATATAGGGAAATTCTAGTCTAAAAAAAACTTCTTCACCATGATGCATCAATTTCATATTACAGGTAAAAATCAATTTTGTCGAGAGGTCTGCGTGCGACGCGAAAGTCTTGATATTTTCAAGAATAGGCGCTGTATGTTTCTTTCGTTATTTGTGATTACACATAGAAAAAGAAAATATAGTAATAAATAGGCAGAGATAAATTTTAAGTGATAAATTTTTTTTCGGAAATTTCCTTTGAAGTTAAAGAAATTTAAATTATCACTGAGAATTTATTGTGCTTATTATTACTATAACTACTTGCTGTAATCAAACCAACATCATTAAAAAAAAAGAAAATGCTAACTACATTACTCTGAAATATTGAAGAGGTAAAAAAAATTACTAATTTTACAAAAAGCCACACGGTCTAATGTTACCTCTAACGAGAAGTAATCATTGGGAATCTAAAACACCATTATAGTAGATTCAGAGAAATAAATATGAGACTTACCATCTGAAAAGTTGTTTTTCCTTTTGCGATCTTCAGCCCTCGCCTGCTCCCAGGATTGATTCTCGAATGCTTGATTGAGAGCGACAAAATGCATGGAGAATCCAAAGACAAATATGGCCAAGACGGCCAAAAATCTTGCCAGGTCCTTCATGAGATTACCAATAATAATCGCCCATGGTCCAAAGAGATGGTGAAAAGAAAGGAAGTCCAGGATTTGTACGCAAGCGAGTAGAAAACTTAAGGCAAACAGCTGATTTCTAAGGTAGAGTAAAGTTGGCCAATAGGGTCGTTTAACAATAACAAAACCCAACAGATGAAAGGCGACGCCAAAAATTCCAAAAAGAAGTACTGCCAATTTTATCCAACCAAGACCACTTTTATCGCTGGGATTTGTCAACTCAAAGAGCAATAAACCAGAGAGCATTACCAATAGGCAACATTCGTACCAATACGGTATGAGGGCCTCCCGAACAACCGGATAAATTGGTGTAATACCCACTAACAATAAAAATACCATTAAATAAATGTGTGATGTCAAATACGACATGAATTTGATAATCGGCACATTATTGTACTTGTGGCCCAGTGGTAGAGCAAAAACCACCCAAACTGGTGGACAAACGAGGAATGCAATAAAGAGTAAAATTGTCCGAAATGCATTCCAATTGAGACTACCCTGCCACAATTCTTGAAGATAACGTTGCACTACCGTGTGTGCAATCACCTCCTTCTGTTCATTCTCAATCAGAACGTCTAGAAACTCCACATTTCTTCGATCCATTGACGTTAGAATTCTCCCAGCCGAATCGGCACCAGCTGCCAGTGCTAATAATTCAGTGGCCATTGTTTCACACTGCTTACCAGCAGCAATTAAATCTTTTGCTCTCTCCTTCTCCTTTTCCGATAGTTTCATATAGATGTTGGACAATTTCGCTGCTGTGTCCACCGGTGCTGGCGAAACGAGAACGAACTCCTCAATTGGCTTGTTATTATGACTCTTGCTGCAGATCATCATATTGTAGACAAACTGAAAATAAAAGATAATTGATAATTATTCCACCTACCTGAAAAGAAATGCCTTTTCGCATCTCTCCTCTTTCCATCTTTACTTACTCTCTTGTCCTCCATAAGAGCGTAGGTGTCATGCTCCTTCTCCATCAGATATTTGAGAACATCATTATGACCTTCGGATGCTGCAAACCAAATGGGCGCACTACCGAGATTCGTTTCACTTTTAGGTGAAGCTCCACTTTCGACCAGGAGTTTTACAACGTCGAGATAACCAGCTCTCGCTGCACAATGCAACGGTGTCCATCCATTTTTATCCGTGGCGTTAATCTCTGCCCCCTGACCTAAAAGAACCTCAACCATCTGATAGTGGCCATGGGTCGCCGCAATATGAAGTCCCGTCTTTCCGTAACGATCAGCACTGTGCAATAGTTCCGCTGATCTACTCAGAAGCAGACCAACCACAGTGATGTGTCCTCCAAAGCATGCGAGATGCAGAGGATTAAAACCATTTTCAACAGTCGACGCATCCACCTGTTGCAACAATAAATCCTCTGGAGAGTGAATTTGTGCTCCAATTTTTAAAAATTAATCAAAGGCAAATAAAGAAAGAATCTGGTACCTGAACTCCTGCTGAATTTAAAAGCAGTCGTACGACATTTTCATTTCCGGAATATGCAGCAAGATGAAGGGGAGTCATTCCCGATTCACTGCCTAGCTCCCCGACCAATGATCCTCCAGTCGGGGGATCAGATTTTACAGTTCCAGGAACGTGGGTCAGTAACTCTCTGACCGTATCTGAAAGAAAATCAATTTGATGGAAAGCGTCAGATTTTGCTTGACGTTAAGCAGAACAAAAATTGTCTGACAAAAATTGTATTTTGAACGCCTGACCACTGATAGGTGTGCATTTTAAGAAGATCACCTGTCTGTGGAGAGTTGCACTGAAGCAGCCTGAGTAAATACCCAGTGACTCGAAATTCAAAACGCTTATAAGTCGATAACAATATTAAAGGGAAATCTCTCTGCTTCAATATAATTCCCAGACCATTGCATAGTTATCATAAATTTCTACTTTGTATCACAATTAATTAATGTTGTTAATTTGAACCTGATTGTCAACTGAAGGTTAAGCATTAGACTTCTCAAGTGTTTGATAGTTATTTAATTGTTATAATATCTCAAATATTTGATGGTAATTTAAGCGCCAGTTTCACCAATACCGATTAAAAGTTAAATTATCAAATCCTTAACCGATCTTATGAGCAATAAATTGACATTAATCATTGATTAACTTTTAATCAGAGTTGGTGAATCTGGCCCTAATTCTTATAATCTTCGACAATCTACTCCAGCACTCACATAACAATAAATTCAGGAAAGAAAAAAATTTTCTGAACAGGAAAGAAAATGTATTTTGAAGACTCATAGCGAAAATTAAATTCGACAACTCGGCAATTTAGATTCTAGATAGTAAATCCCTAAAGTATTAGAACTCCAATTATTATTCTCTCTTTCTTTTTAATTTCCCAAATATCTAATATTCAACTATTCAAAGCTGAGCATGTTCTAATAAAATGGAAATAACGGAAATGAAGAAAAAAATGGAATTAACGTTCCAATCTGTAAAATCTTACCATATAGAAAGAAGATAATTTAATCTCCTTTAAAGAAGTAGGGAAATGTTTTACAAAAAAATGTAATACTCATTTCTTATTTCTCCAAATGGTTAACGACTTTCAGTAATGTGTAAAGTTTATTTCTTTTAACAATGGAATTGAATGATGAAGAAAAATAAAAAATGACGTCTTTTATTATTCGAGTATAGTTATTACGACAGTATTCCACGTGGTTTATATCAGGATATTACAATCTATAACTTTAAATGTGCGCATGAGCAATTTAGTTTTCAATAAAGATTGCAGATTTCTCGGACCCTGTGCGACGGAGAAACTTGTATTATTTTTTTTTGTTCGTTTCTATCGTGCAAATTATGTGAGACCTTGACGCAAGGTCTACTAATCTTTGAATACAATCGTTTTCACCCGGCTTTGTCACGACACTTTCAAATTGTTTCGACTACTTTACAAAATCTTTGCCTAAAAGTTTTGTCAATGATTTATTTTCATTGCCGCAATCACGATTTGAAATCGCATTCTTTTTTTCTCCATCACCATCACTATTGCCACATATCTATACTGTCGCATTTTGACGTATTTTTAATAACTAATTAAAAACTAATTAACTATAATTTTTAATAACTAATTAATAATTAATAATAATATCTAATGTCAACGAATAGTCAGTAATAATAAATGTTAATTAAGTTGAATTGTATAAAAAAACGAATATTGTAACATAGAACAGGATCTCTAGACGATTTAATGAATTCAGAAAGATGACTCAAACAGATGGTCCCACAACAATGATTTTTAACTTTAACATGTCTCAACGCACAATTTTCGTCAAATATTTTCGTATATAAAGGGCAAACGAGTATAATTCAGTCAGTATCAGTTTCAGTATAATTCAGTTTAGAAACTCTACCTCGTCTTCACCAGAACTTTAAAAGGCATAATTAGTGCAAAAGTCAGTTTCTTCAAAAACATCATATCACCAGTGTATCCACAGTGAAAAATCAGTCTTTTCTTAAAAATTATAAACTGTTCATAGACCTTATAATAGAATCAATTATTTATGAGTTAAAGGCTTAAAGTATCAACCAATGATTCTCTGCTGCTCAAAGGACCCATCCACAAACAATAAGACAAGAAGTTATTGACTCCGCTGAAAGGACGTCGAGCCAACCCTTCAGTGCTAAAAGAAAAGCACGTGCCAGAGTCTAGAGGTAAAGATAGAAACCATTCAACACTAAAGTCATCTTCTCTTTGAACATTAGAAAGCCTAGAGTTTCCATATTTTATTATTATTTTTAAACTAATAAATTTGAGTAAAGTAATTCTTGTTTTATTCACTAACCACGTCCCAACATTAATTGTTAATTTGCTTAAATTAAATCGGGGATAGTAGGTTAAATAAAGTGTGGTACTTTAGACGTAACAATACAATTAAAAGTGAAATTTAAAAAACAACCTGTAGGGAAAACGATTTTTTTACAGAAACATTTTCTTCGATTTCTCTTAATGCAAATAAGGTAATTTTTTAAAGATAAGAACGTTAATTTTGTCATAATGGTTGCGGTGTTGAAAATTTGGATATAGATACTAGAGAAAGATAACTTTTCTACTACTTAAGTGTTTTTTCTTTTTTCTTTAAACCAATATTTAAAATCGAACCTCTAACGATATGTTTCTAATAATAGAGGCATTTTCCCGTCTAACTGCCATCAATTTTAATTTCAAAGTTCATTTAACGGGTTAAAGTTCAATCAACCAAATGCTTTTTCAATTTAATACACTTGTAATTAAGAAGGATAAAGTTCAGTTAAAATTAGAGTTAAAAGTTTTTGGTTATTTTGGCAAACTTTTGGCACTAATCCCAAAAAAAAGACTCATCTCCCTTAAAAATGTCATAAATAGTAGTCATCATGTAAACCTGAAAGCAACTCTCTCAATGAATTAATATTCTACTTTCTTGCCAGGGAAAATGATTGATAAATATGTATACCATCATACAAGCGGCTAAATGAAATTGCGTGCTGCGTTTTTCTTATTAGAAAATCAAAGTCAACTCGAAAGGTGTCAGGAAGGGTTTGCCCGCTATTCAGTCACGCGAAATCCACTTAATCTACAAAAGATTGTATATAGACAATCACTCTTTAGTAAAAAAAGTGATTTTTATGTCATCAATCTTGAAAAACAATGAAGAATTAATCAAAAATTAATCAAAGACCAATCAACAGTCAATAAAAATTTAATCAAGACTTAATCATGAATCAATAAAAAATCGTATTTTATTAGTAGAAATAAATTCTTCAAAATTATGCTGAATTGTAAATTTTTTTTTTCCGAAGCTTTCTTATCTTGATCCTTCTTCTATATTCTCAAACTAAAAATATATTTGTTAACTTTTAACACTGAATTTAAATAAATTTCAACTTTGTTTTTGTATTTTAGGCCAGAGTTGAAAAACTTTCTTTTTTTAAAGGAAAAATATCTATCTATCTAATTATGCCCTTAATGGTTAAATTTTATGATCTTCGACAAGGTAACAAAATTGTTGCTCTATTTTTGTAATGACGGTCAATAGGTCAAGATCATTCTTGCCCTTAAGTACATCAGTGTAATCTTGCATTTGAAATCTACTTTCAAGATTTAGACATACGGAATTCATATATATCATAAAATTTTTATATCTCCGTATATAATAAAAAGATTTTGTCGCCGGATTCAGTCTTCACTCCCTAAAAAACCGTTAAATTAGTTCAAAAGTTAGGTAAAAATTGACCTAATTTTTTACCTACTTAAAGGAAGCCCCGTAATGACAATTACATTACGTCAAAATTTAGGTCAATTTTGACCTATATTTAAACCTACAGGTCAAATGAAGGCCCCAAATTGATGTATAGAGCTAAAAAATGTAAAAATCTTCCAATTAATTTTTACAATTCGAAAAGATAGTAAAAATTTTTTTTTGTTTATAATTTCTATGTTTTCATTTTAGGAAAGGAATATAAGTCAACGTATTCCTTGGAAAAAGGGAGATGGCCTAGATTATTACCCTTTTCGTGCATTTACTGCCTAAGGTGGATTGTGTGACCGAAAGAAATTTGCAATTCAACGGGAGTAAGATACCTAGCCTAAGAAAAGCTGCGCGATAATAATTTTTATGGTCTCAGCAGTACTGATTATTCCTGGAAGTAAATGTGTGTATATATAGAGAGAGAACTTAAAATTGTACGAGTTGAAATATAATTTGAATTTTATCCAAATGTAAATCCCCATTTGTTGTATCTTTTTCTTTATCAGTCATTATTTGTCATAATGGGTGGAAAGCCTTTCCTTAAGTGAACGATAATTATCAAATTATGAATGTAGGTTAGTGAATATGAAATAATAAAAGTTGTTTCGCATCTGTCTGGAAAGTGGTTTTTTTTTCTTTTTTTACATTTTATACTTTTATTTCCTTTTGGTATCTTTAATCTATTCGGATGATTGAATTGTCGTTTTTAGTAGTTTTAGATAATTCAACTAAATTTGGCAAGTGTACTAACTAAAACACTTTATTCCAAATAATAAGTACAGTTTATTTTACTTTTGAATTAAATACTTCTGCAACCAACTTATAGTTTATTTAGCAAATTATAATACGTTATCCAGATTTAAGGCTTGGACTTTTATGAACGATATTAATGGGCACAATAATTGGATCGATACATTTACTTACAGTTCGAAGTCATATATTCCTACCGCACTGAAGGAAGAGAGAAAAGTCAATTTAGTCAATTACCCTTCCTATCACAACGGACCAATTGAAAGTGCAGAATAGACTATAATAAGTCAATCATTTCTGACGAAATTGAGAATTCTTCAATGCTACTGGACTCTATTGCAATGCAACGAAACTTAGCTCATCATTTTAGTTACTAAGTGTGTGTAATTGTGGTGAATCTTGAGAGTGAATAGGAATAGTTAGGGAAAGCTTTTGTTTGTTTGGAAAACATCTGCAAGTAGGACAAAAGAAAACAGCAGTGGCATGAAAAAAATGGATGTGAAAATTTTAGTGTTACAAACTCACCTGCTTGACCAAAATAGGCAGCAACGTGAAGAGCTGTGACCCCAAGTTTCTTGCTTGAGATTCTCAACGATTGGGAGGACCGCATAACTTCTAAAACTTGTCCATGTCCATGCTGAGCAGCAAGATGAACGGCCGTAAATCCAGCTCTGTTCTCATCAGCGCAAGAAGCACCGGCTCTCACTAAAGCCTTGACAACTTCGGCATGACCACCTTCAGCTGCTAATTGCAGTGGTGTCGCCTCTGTTAATTTATTCCTAGCCGATATAACTCCCTGTCTATCGAATTTCATCAATTCCTCAATTACCCGAACACTTCCTTGCATTGCCGCAATATGTGCACACGTATTACCATCCTTGGTACATGCCATCACCAAACTCGGATGCCTCTGCAGAAAGAGTTGAGCAACTTCAGCGTAGTTGTTCATCGCAGCTGCATGTATTGGCTTCTGGCCCTGGTCATCGGTTGCGTCTATGCTGGCGCCCAATTCAAGCAACAGCTTGCACACCTCCAACTGACCAGCTCCAGCCGCCAAATGAAGAGGAGTCTGTTTTTTGAGTGTTAGCACGTCTATTGCCGCTGCGTGATCTTGTACCAAAAAACGGACCAAATGAGTATAACCATTCATCGCAGCAAGATGAAGAGCAGTTCTTCCAACTCGTGATTTTGAATTGATGAAAGCTTTATTCGCCAAAAGAGCATCGCAGACTTGAAGATAGCCATGTTCGGACGCTAAATGAAGAGCCGATCTACCCTCCAGATCGAAGACATCAACCCTCGCGTGATTAGCCAGAAGATTTGTGACCAATTCCATGTGTCCTCGATGCGCTGCAATTAGTAACGGCGTCCATCCAACCGCATTTTGTCTATTCAAAGCCTTTTGGACCTCCGTTGCTGACATATTGCTAATCATTTCCGACAGTACTTCGTTATTTCCCGCCACGGCACAGTGATGGAATGCCGATTCCTGAGCTAACTTTGTCTGTAGAGACACATCCGCATTACCTTCCAAAAGTGCTCTAATAACCGCTCTGTCATCACCAGGAGTTCCCACATCCGGCGGTTCTATTTGAGCCGCATAATGCAGAGCGCTTGCTCCTTCATTCGTTACACTATTCACGTAAGCTGTCGACAACTCCTGTCCCTTCTTCTCTTTCACGAATTCAATCAAATGCCTAACAACGTCCGCTCTGCATCCTCTGCACGCCAAATGTAACGGCGTTTCTCCACTCTGAAAAGTCAAACAATTTACACCGAAGCTACCAAAATGTTTCACTAAAACATTTGGTTTTATCAAAACATTTGAGTTCATCAAAACATTTTGGTGCAATTTGATAAAAAATTAAGAAACATACTTTCGATTTGAACATGGGATCGCCACCGTCATCCAGGAGGAGTTTGAGTGTAGCCAAATTTCCATGGCTGGCTGCAACATGTACCGGTGTTTGTCCATCGTCTGTTATCAAATTTGGACCGGCACCAGATTTGAGCAACATTAAAGCACACCTGTCGCCATCAGGGACTCTGGCAGCTATGTGAAGTGGCGTCTCACGAAGCTTTCCACCTCTGACGTGCACCTCTGCACCGTAACCCAAGAGAGTCTCGACAACGGCAGGTTTTGCGCTTTCCACAGCGATGTGCAATGCAGTGTAATTATCATTTGTAGTCGCATCCACCTAATGTCAGTGTCACTTTTAGACTATTTCTAGTTTTTAAAATTTGCTTTGCACTACGAAAGTATTTCTGTACTCCGACTACCAGGGACTAGCAGTAGCTAAAATTTATTTGTATATCGCAAAAAAGACTTCGAATCATCAAAGTTACATATGTGACGCTTCATGGTGAAGGGGATCTAACGCAACAAAAAACCTAATGGCGGGTCTAATGTTTATGTCGTCTTAGATCCCTTTCATCGTAAAGGGTCACATATAGTGCCAGACCTCAGATAGTCCCCAGTAGTGCTAAGGTATAGTAACTCTTATAGTAGCGTTAACACCAGTTGCAACAAACCTTTTCTCCACGTTGAAGTAAAGTACTGATAATTCCCACATGTCCGTATTTAGCAGCAGTGTGAATTGACCTGGCGCCTCGTTTATTCGGCATGTGAAGGTAGACACCCTTTTTGAACAACATGGTGGCACATTCGGAATGACCATTCAATGATGCAATGTGCATCAAGGTAGAACCGTCCTTGGTCCTCTCGAAAATACTCGCCTTAAATTTATCAGCGAGCAATTCGATAATTGAAGCATGACCGTTTTCAGCAGCCAAGTGCATTGGTGTACGATCCTGATGATCGGTTATCGCAGCGGAAGCCCTAACACCATAGAAATATTTTACCAGTGTCTCATCACCTTCGGCACTTGCAATGTGAAGGGCCGTTTGACCTTCTCCCTGGAACGAAAGAAACCTCCCTTGTCTTCATTGCTGATCATCATTTATTTATTTAAAGTTAAATTCCTAGGATTGCTATAGCCCACCAAGTTTAGTGGGCTAGCTTAATTAAAATCCAAGATTTAAGAAATTGTACTGAATAGACTCCAAGATCAGAATCAAATTAAATGACTAATTTGTAACAGACGCAAATAATAATTATACTGATTACAAACCAAGGCGATTATTTTCACTTATAAATTCACTCTCAAATGTTTCTATCAGAGATGCTTTTAACAAATTTCTTGGTAAATTCTTTTCTGGTTATTCTTGGTAAATAAAGTCCTAAATGTTTCAATCAGTATTACTCTCGCGAAAGCTTTAGAGAAACTGCGGACATATTCAGCTCTTTAAATTTTGATACATAAATTTAAACCGTACGTGGTGTTTAGTCGCCACTAATACTATAATTACAGAAAAATGTAATTATGGTGAAAGTGTGCACTGGAATTTACATAGTAGCCTTTAGTTTCGAAAGTGTGGAATAATTTAATAGAACTATTCATTACCGACATTTGGTTTATAATCTTGTTGATCTGGGTACATAAAAATCTTATCATGATGGTTTATTTTCGCATAAAAAATTTTGTCCCCTATGAAGACTGTAACCATAACATCTAAACTTGTTGCTACATTAACAAAATTGTTGTAAGTTTCTTAATATTGAGATAATGTTGTATTGCTGCAATATGGCCACAACATCTAAACCTGTAGCAGCATTAATAACATTGCTACAAGTTTCACAATATTAAGATAATGTTGTCAATGTTGCTGCAAGTTTAGATGCTGGAGTTCAGTTTGCATTCATCACTTCTAGGATTAGAATTCCTGATGTTGCATATAAATATGTACAATTTTTATCTACTGCATCCTTTTATGTAGTTCTTTCAGGTTTACAAATTTTGCTTTTAAGTATTTTTATGTTAACATTTATTTTAGTGTTAACTACTTACATTCTGCATGTCCACAGTGGCACCATAGTCGACAAGAATTCGCACCATATCGACGTCTCTTCTTCTAGCTGCTAAATGTAGTGCGGAATCACCAGCGGGTGTTGTGGCGCGAAGTTGGTCTGATGCCTGTTGGGCTAAAAGTTCTCGACACATGGATTGATTACCAGCTTCAACTGCCAGAAGAAGAGGAATCTTGCCACGCTACAAGTAGAATTTTTCAGAAAAAAAATATTAATATCTTTCTTTGAATCAAGAAAGGAGAATTTAGAATTCCATTTTTAAATCCCTAATTTTCAAGTTGTGCAAATCCGTGTCAAAGGATGATTCCGTGACACAAGATAGTAAACACAACATATGCATTACATTGATTTTATTTATGTTCCACCTAAAGAAACCAATTCCAAAAGATTGTGAATAAAAATAAAACTCGAAATTGTAGTTAACAAAGTTTTATACGATCATTCGATAAGATATAAAAATAATTCCAGAAACGAATAAGAACTAACAATAAGTGCTGCTAGTTTAGAACCTACAGTAACAATTAACACAAATTTTCTAAACTAATTTGTAAATTATGAACATTAAAGATTATAGAAAAATAGTTTAAAACCTACTCGAGCATCATCAACAGTTTTGAAAGCTTTTCTCCAAACGTTGGCAACACCTGCCAAAAGTTTATTCTTGTGTATAAAGTCAATAACATGCACATCTGGAATACTATTATCAACTTCCTCTGACAATTTTCTAATGGGCATGACTTCATATCTAACCAATAGTAATGGCTAATTTTTCCAAGTGAACATTTTTCTTTTTTAAGCGCAAAAAACAAAAATGATGAAGACAGTTGAAGAACTCGCGAAAGACTAAAAATATGCGCAAGTGTTAGCATCAGCTTCACGATGGGAACTAACACATCGCAAAGAAAATGCATTTGTCGGTCGAAGGGCATAGCTCGATTACAGATTGTTCTAATGGGACGTATTCATATCTTCTCGTGTTTCTTGGCACTCTCTTCGGCAGTCAATACAAACGAGCGCAGGGAATATAAGTTCAACCTGGCGTAAAGGCATCAGAAAAAAAAGGAAAGAAAGAAAAGAATAGAAAAAAGCAAAAAAAAAAAAAAAACCAGAGAACAAATTGTAGAAAATAGTTGAACAGACCGATGTCGATGAATAAAATTGTAAGAGAAAGAGAGACAGGAGAAGAATTATATGGTGAACTCGGTGCCAGGCTGTGATACCTAGCTAACTTCTGTCACGCGAACTATATTTCTGCAGCTAGACATTCAAAACCGGAGCCATCATTGAAAAATCTTTATCTGCTAATTCAAAACTTGTACCTCCCTGACGAAAATTTTCTTTATCACAACAAAAATTAAATCATCTTTTAATATTCGTACAATGACTGTATAATTAGTAGTAGGAAAGTAGTATAGTTACTATAGTAGAAAAGAATAAATAGTTGAAAAAAGATAAATCTGGAATTCGAAAAATACTTACGCCGTCGACTTTAAGTCTTATATCTCGTCCTGCAGCTCCTAATAAAGCTCTAAGTATCGAAGTTGCAGTTCCCGTTTGTCTCGAAGCTACAAGATGTACAGCCGTTTGATGTCTTGGCTAAAATATCAAATGTTTTTTTTAAATAAAAAAAGAAAAGGATATTTTTACATTCATTCAAATTTATTCATACATTTAATTACTACTACCAGAAAAATATTCGATTGTTTCTAAAAATAATCGAATAATCAATTGAGTAAAATTTTACTTACACCGCCAGTTACGTAAGGATCGACACCCTTTTTCGATAAAAGTAACTTGACGACATCTTCTCTTGAATACATAGCCGCAATGTGAAGTGCATTATAATTATCCTGTTGGCAAAATAGAAGAAAAATAATTTTAAGGAAGATTCTAATTTTTTATTCTTCTAAAATATGATATATTTATTTATTCTTTTTGCTTCTTTGTGGAGAAAGATTTGTAGTCCTTTAATTTATAAAATTTTTAAAAATAGGTTTCTAATCACAAAGCCGAAAAAATTGTATTTTTAATCAACATTTTGTTACTGTACAATAAAATCTTATTCCTTATATATGAAGACGATTAAAAAATCTTATTCTTTACATCAGGAAGAATCGATTGTTGTATATATAAGTATTTATATAGTTTATTAGTAATTAATAGAATTAATCATAATTAAAGTTGAAAAATTCACTTTTTGACTACAATTTTTGTTCATTATCCAGAATTAAGTTACTACATAATAAGAACTTATTCATCGCATCAAGAATTAATTAATTATAATAATTTGAATTTTCTTTCATTCATTTATTCACTTTTTCTGTCCCTCACACTCTGAAGTTGTCTTTTGTTTACACTTTTGTTTTTTGTAATCTTTAGATAGATTGTATATTATATTATTACTAGCAAATGTTACGCACGGAACATGATAATTAATTTATTATTGTTATGCTTATAAAAATTTTTTATTTTCAAATATAAATTTTTAAAATAATTTCATAATCAAAATTTAAAAAATTCACTTATTAAATACAAAATTAATTATTACCGTTCATATTTTCAAAATTTTTTTTTTTAATTTGACGAAAAAATTCAATTATTTTCTAAAATTTTAATAAATTCTTCGAAACAATTCAACTATTTTTATAAATAGTAAAATTCCTTTGCAAGAATTCAATTATTTTTAATTCACTTTTAATAAAATTCTTCTTCATAAAATTCAATTGCTTTTAAAATTTTTAATTAAAATTACACAGCCACACAAAAAAAAAAAAGTTCTGATCTGGGGGTCTCACTATGTAGACTTTATGTTTTTTGGGTCGCTGAATCCGAATCCGAGGTCCATTTAACCCCATCAGATCAGGATTTTGACATAACCTCAAAAAACCAATATGGCGGACACATTTTTGAAAAGTTCATCGGATTCGCTTGAAATTCGTTACTCGGGGGTTTTTGGGGTCGCTGATTACGAATTTGAAGTCTGATTTCAAAAATTCAAAATGGCGGATCCAATATGGCGGACAAGTTTTTGAAAAATTCATCGGATTCGCTTGAAATTCGTTACTCTGGGGTTTTTGGGGTCGCTGATTATAAAAATGATGTCGGTTTTTCAAAATTCAAATTTTTTTTTTTTTCAAAATTTTTTCAAATTCAAAATTTTGAAAAACCGACATCAATTTCGTAATCAGCGACCCCAAAAACCCCAGAGTAACGAATTTCAAGCGAATCCGATGAACTTTTCAAAAATGTGTCCGCCATATTGGTTTTTTGAGGTTATGTCAAAATCCTGATCTGATGGGGTTAAATGGACCTCGGATTCGGATTCAGCGACCCAAAAAACATAAAGTCTACATAGTGAGACCCCCAGATCAGAACTTTTTTTTTTTTTTTTGTGGCTGTGTTATTAAAGAAACTCCATTAGTTTAAAAATAATTCAAAGAAATTCTTCAAAAGAATTTAATAAGAATTATTAAAAATTTTAATAAAATTCTTTGCGAGAATTCAGTTATTTTCCTAAATAATAAAATTCTTTGAAGGAATTTTATTATCATCAAATTTCTTGATAAAATTCTTTGCAACAATTCGATGATTTTCATTACATTAATTTTAAAATTGAAAATATTTGAAATGAAAAATTTTAAAAAAGTTAAGAAACAAAAAGCAAACAACATCTAACTTTAAACTGCGAATTAATTAATTAATTAATTAATTAATTAATGTTATCATTATTTTTATTTTATAATTAATTCAAAATTGTAATGACAAATAGAAATCATCAAAAATTTTTTCACTTCTTTTCATTAAAAGACTAAAATTTTGTTAAATATTATGTTTTGTCAAATTGAAATTATGCATAGATTTTTGTTCTTTACTTCTAAGCAAAATTAGAAAATTGTTAAACAACTGTAATTAAGAAATAAAAAATTTATTTATTTTGCATTATTTTTGTTTATGAATCACAATTTTTTAAACAAAATTATTATTTTGCTTTAGAAAAGAAAGAAAAATATATTGTTACTGTATCTTCATCAAAATTATTTTCATCATTTTAATTCAATTATTATTATTATAACTGTTCATTTATTTATTTGAAATTGCATTATTGTTTTAGAATTATGTTACCAAACATTTTTTAAAGACATTTTCCATAAGGTATCATTTTTAAATGTTATAAACAAATTAAATTAACAAATCAACTGTTCAAATATACATTCCAATCAGATTAAAGACAAAACACAAATAACAATTCTATAAATACTGTAAATAAATAAAGCAATATGATAATAATTTCTGAAAATAACTAACATTATATTCACAAATAAAATTTTCCCTACCAATATTTATGATTAAATTGTATTGACTAAATAAAAACCTTTCCCAAAATTAAAATGTATAAAAGAAATTTTTCCAACTATAAATACATCAACAACTGCTTTTTAAGTTAATTTGTTTACAACATTAGCAAATAATACAAAACGAAATATATTGATTAGAAATGTTATTGGTAAGTAATAGTAAAAGGATTGGAGAAAAAACGATATAATTTCGACTTTAAATAAATGAACAGTTATTTTGTAAATTTAATTAGTTTATAACATTAAAAAATGATACCTTATGAAAAACAACCATAACAAATGTAATTCCAACAGAAATTGTTAAATTATTAGAAAAATAACTATGCCATTTCAACTATAATAAACAAAAGAACAAAATTTAACAATGTTTATAACATTAAAAAATAATACTGTATGAAAAATATCAATAAAAAATTCTATTAGTAACATAATTCTAAAACGATTAGAATTATTAATTATAAATAAAAGAATAGTTCATTTGTTGATTTCATTTGTTTATAACATTAAAAAACGATACTTTATGAAAAATACCCCAACAAAATGTTATTGCTAACATAATTCTAAAACAATTAAAAAAACCATAGGCGTTCTATTTATTTTTTAACTTAATTGAAATTAAAAGTTGTTTAATATTATTTAACAAGTTGTCTTTTTGTAAAAATATTGTTTTTTAATATTTTATATAGTAATACTTATTAGGTTGAAGCGATATTGAGCATAATCAACATTTTTATCATCATCTATTTGGTTATTTGCATTAAAATAAAAATAATAAAAAATCAATATTTAAAATGTGCTTCCTTCAGTTTTTTAAAAATTTATTTTTGAGTGTTTCTAAAAAAATTCTTGAGGTTTAGTCGAAATCTGTGGAATCAATGAGATTCTCTCTCACTTTCAATATTTCTAGTCTAAGCGACAGAGCGCTGGAGTGGGGGCAATGAGAGTGAGAATGACAAATGAAAGTTTCTTTCTCACTCTCATTATTCCCATCCGTTCCTTTCGAATTGATTGAAATTAAATGCCAAATACCCTTTAATTTCAGTAATTTAATTATAGTGAGTGTAGTAATTATACAATAACTGTTGTTATTATATTTATATAATATTAATAATCAATAATTTTGAATTATAATTATTATTAATTATTTTCTTTTATTAGTTAATGGTCACGGACTGTTATCCTACTAAACAGAAAAAAAGTCTTGAGTATCATCAAATCATCTAATTTTAATAATTGTTATTATAAGTAATATTTAATATTTAGTAGATAAAAAATGTTGAATATATTATTTATTTTTGTTTTTATTTTTAGAAAAAATCGATGAAAAATAAATAAATAAAAAAATCCCAGTTGAAATAGGGAAATTGGATAATTAAATTTGATGGGGTTTTTTTTGCAAAAAAAAAAAAAATATATTCGGAAAAACCTTGAATAAGTTGATTTTTAATCATTTGAATGATGAATTTCATCAACAAAGAGAAATACGATGCACGGACTGGTAATCAAGTAATAAGGTCGTGCATTTTGCCGCACCCGTCATTAACCGAAAGAACTTAACTCTGGCTTATGGTCGTTTCAATCACGGTCCATTAGCATGCAATTTGAAAATCACATTGAAATTTCTTTATAATCTATATAGGAAGCGATATTTTTGTAATTAAGCAAACAATTTTGAATTGAAATGTATTGAAAAAATTATTTTAAAAAAAGAATTATTTTCGTAAAAAATTGTTAAAACAGTTATTTAGTATGGCAAGAGAGAAAAGAAAAACAATTTTATTGATATAGTATAAAGAATTATATAGTATAAAGATTATCAGTTTTTGTAAATATAAAAACTACATATTTAAGTTGTTTATTGATTTATTTTTATTCATGTTCTCCTGACGCTAAGCAACCATTACATTTTAATACAATTTTTATATTTATAATCTTAAAAATACAAATTTATTTTCTATTCTAATAAAAGGTGAAATTTAAGATTTTTATTGTATGAGAAGATATTTGGTTTGATTTATTTCTCATTCACATGATTGTCACTAAATCACAAGAAATCATCGTTAGATTTTTAAAAAATCGTTAAAAATTACACATGAAATAAAAAAAATTTTTAAATCAGCAGATTTTTATGTTATGTTATGTTATGTTATGTTATGTTATGTTATGTTATGTTATGTTATGTTATGTTATGTTATGTTATGTTATGTTATGTTATGTTATGTTATGTTATGTTATGTTATGTTATGTTATGTTATGTTATGTTATGTTATGTTATGTTATGTTATGTTATGTTATGTTATGTTATGTTATGTTATGTTATGTTATGTTATGTTATGTTATGTTATGTTATGTTATGTTATGTTATGGTATGTTATGTTATGTTATGTTATAATACATCTTGAAATTGAATTGTGTTCAAGATTAGTATAATGAAGATTTTTACAAGTTTGGAATAAACGTTCATTAACGTTTACTAGTTGATTGTAACTCAAATCAAGTTTCTGTAAATAATTTAATTTTCTAAATATATATTCTGGAAGTTGATTCAAGCAATTGTTGCTTAAGTTCAAAGCGATTAGGCTCTCCAAGTCAATGAATAAATATACCGGCAATGTTGTCAGATTATTACTATCAAGTCGAAGTTCCTTTAAGTTACGTAAATTTCCAAATAAATAGGTTGGTAGGCTTTCTAATCTATTATTACTTAAAGTTAAAAAACTTAAGACTTTGCAATTTTGGAAAAAAAATCCACTAACTGCTTTTATTCGATTATTAGCAAGTCTTATTTCTTTTAAATGTATTGAGTCAGCAAGTAAATCTCGTGGCAGTTCCGTTAAAATATTATCACTTAAATCCACAATTTTCAAAAGATGCAAACCAACAAATAAATTCTCAGGTATTTTACTTAATTTATTACTCTGTAGTTGAATAATTTTCAAATTCTTTCCATTTCTGAACAAATCTTGGGAAATTTGTTCTAATTTATTATTATATAAATATATTTCCTCTACATGAGTTGATAATCCCAGAATATTTCCTTCCTCTGAAAGATTTGTCATCTGATTATTACTCAAGTCTATTATTCCCAATTTCTTCAAATCAATAAACATATTATTTTCTACAGCTTCTAATTTGTTTTCATTGATAGAAAAGTATGATAGACTTTTTAAATTTTTTACTAAATTCGGAGGAAGTATTGTTAAATAGTTGTTATAGATATTTATGACACTCAAATTTTCCAAACCATTAAATAAATTTTCAGGTAATTGAGTTAAAAAATTGTTGGATAAATTAATTTCTGATATGTTTTTGCAATCTTTCAATAAACCTTCTGGAATATCATTTAAAATATTATTATCAAGATTTAACTGTTTTAAATTATGCAATTTTTCAAATAACATCTCTGAAATTCTAATAAGATTATTGTCCCTCAGATCCAAATGTTTCAATTGATTTAAACCGTGGAATAAATCAGCGTTCAATGATTCTAAATTATTACTGTACATTTTGAGATATTGTAGAGAGTGCATATCTTGAAATACGTCATTTGTAAAATTTAATTGTTTATTATCAATTAGAGAAAGATAATTCAAATTTTCCAACTTCATTCTTGTTAAAAATACATTTTCGTTGTTTCGAATGATCATTGTTTGTAATGAAGTTACATTATCAAATGTCTTTTTCTTGATTAACACATTTCCACTTGCTGCAATTTCAAATTTGGTAAAATTTTCATATCTTTGAAAATAGTTACATTTTGAGAGTTTCACATTTTTTGTTGTCATACTGAGAGTAAAGGAACGAGAGTTAACAATCAAGATTGCAAAAATGGCGCTAAATCCTGTAAAAGCATTGATATCACAATTTTTTATTGAATATTCTTGTATTTTGGAATAGTTAATTTCTCTATCAAACCAAGAACTGGTATTGTAATCAAACATTAATAAATTTGCATTATCTAAACATGATATTAATATTTTGTCACGATCCGCATCATTAAAGTCAAAATCAACTTTGAAATTTCCACAAAGATAATTATATTTCGAATTGTATCCAAACATCAAAGAACATGTTTTCTCAGGTACTTCAGATTCTTGTGATAGCACAATTTTTAAAAATGTTATGAATCCTAAAATGCACGATAGTACCTTCATATTGCTGGCTTGATTTTTTAAATAATCTAAAAAACATGTATGTTTAAAAAAAATGTAAATTTTACTTTTTTTAATTATTTAATTATAATATAATTGAAATAAATTGTAAAAGTGATAAATATAATATTTACTATATATTATTAATTTAAAAATTATATATCTAAATAATATATTTATATTTAAATTTTATTATTTTTTTATGTTTATTTTAAATTTTTTCTAAAGTTACTGCTTTAAAATATTTCAGCCTTCTTATCTAAGAAATATTTAAAAAAAATCTTTCGCCACAAAAATTGGTACTTTTTTATAATTTATTAATTTTAGAAATTTTACTGATTCTGAAGTAAAAAAAGAAATAAACCAAGAAAGTAGAAAAGAAAAGAAATAATAAAGATAAAGACTGTTTAGTATTTTTTACTGTTTACTAAATTTTAGATATTCAGAAATGGTAAAAAATGTCAAGAAGTAAAATATTTTTTTTCCTTCTACGCTCGTTTAACTTTTTAGTAAAAATATATTTTAATAATTATCACGTTAATATTTAATGACCAAACAAACTTGTAACATATTCTTATCATATACATCTTATCTTTTTTTTTTACTTTCACAGTGATTTTGGATGCTGAACAAAAAGAAAAGAATTATTTAGTATAAAAACTAACCTGCTAATAGGAAACTTCTTCAACTAATGTTGAAGAAAAAAAATTTTTTGACTTGAAATAAAAAGAAATGTAAGATAAAGAAAGAAATAAAAAAAGCATATAAATATCAAAAACGCAGTTTTATGGAACAACGATTGATAACTCTATATTTGGTAAATGCAAATATATTAAATTTTTAATTTTACTTTCACGAATTTTCGTGAACATTGATTTTTTGAAAATAATTCTTAGATAAGAGGAATGAAAGCTTTTGATACAGTAACTTCAGAAGTAATAAAAATGAAAATAATTTTTCTCTTACAATCTAACTTTTACAAAAATTAAAATTTTAAATCAATTAATTATTTTCAAAGTTGTCAATAAATTAATGTTTTAAATCTTATTTTTCATAAAGTTGGTCTCAGTATAAATAATGCAAGAAAAAATAATAAAATTGTACTTAATAAAGAAAGATACAAAATAATAAATTTTGAACAGAAATGAATAAATTACTCCACTTTAGATCTTCAATAAAAACATTTTCTCGAAAATTTTTTGTTAAAGTAGGTATAGAAAAAAAATCTTAATTTTAATTCGTCGAACAATATTTTTTAACAAAACTTATAATTCTTTTATTCAAAAGAAATGAAAGCATGATTTCTATATTCATCAATTACAATTTTTGTTTAAAGATTCAATTTTTTTAAGGAAAAAAATTAGCAAAAAAAATGTTTCTTTTAATAAAATAATAATTAATCAACAGAAACAATAAATTTTTTAAAATTAATAAATATTTTTGTTAAATAATTAATAATAATAATTTTGAATTAATTATAAAATTATATAATTATAATAATCGGGATAATTTGTCCTCACGTGAAGTTAGTGGTTTTTGATTCTAAATTGTTTTATGGTTCGAATTATTATGTCAAAAGTTTGACAGTTCCTTTGTCAATAATAAAATAAAGTAAAGTGAAAAAAATTATCCCAAATTTCAAAAACTCAATAAAGAGGTACAGTTGAAATGTTTAAACATAATTAATTATTTTATGAATTATTTATTTTTGTATGTAAATAATTGAACTCTCGCAGTTGAATTCTAATAAGAATTATTGATTTAAAAAAAAAATTTAGTTAAAATTTTTGAAAATAATTAGAAGTGTTAAAGCAGAATTCTTTAGAAATAATTAAATTTCAAAAAGTTATTAAATTGAAATCTTTAAAATTCTAATTGCTGCAAAAATATAATAATATTTAAATATTAAAAATGATTAATTTATTAGCTTCCTTAAAAGTTAAGAGGTTTGAATAATATTATTAAAAAATTATGAAAATAATTGAATTTTGGAAGACTTGCAGTTGAAATTTTCATTAAAAATTTTTTAAATCATCGTTTTTCATTGAAAGTATTTCGAAATTTTAAGCAAATAAAAAATTATGAGTATTTAAATATTTATTTTACAAAATTGATTAAAATTTGAAAGATTTAATTTGGAAATTCAGCAAAAAATTAGGTTCTTGAAAAATAGTAATTAAATGTTTTTTGAAGATATACTTGAATTCCAGAAATTAAGTTTCAAAAAATATTGAATCAGTAGGAAATTTTGTAATATTTTATTAAAATAAATTTTATTTTTTCATCTTTAAAAATTATCTGTAAATATAATTGTTATAATAATAATAACAATAATTTTAATATTTAATTTGAAAATACAGTATTTTATGAATTTACAAAAATTATTCTATTTAAATAATTCAATTTTCTTATTTGAATTCTGATAGGAATTGATTTAAAAAATTCAGTTAAAATTTTAGAAAATAATTGAATATTTAAAGTGTTATAACAGGAATTTTAGGAATTAATGATATTTTATAAGATTTTGAAATTAAATTCATTGAAAATTTATTGGAAGCAAAGGTATAAAAAAAATTTAAATTTTTATTTTAAAGAAATTATTAATTACATTATTTTTCATTGAAAATTTGTAAAATTTTGAATAATTTTATTTCAAAAATTCTAAACAAAAATAATTTAATTTTCGAAGAATTATAGTTGCAATTTTTAGAAATAATTTTAAAAAATTGGAACAATTGAAAATTTTGTCAAATGTGATTGAAATAAATTTTATTATTAATTTTATAAATTAAATTAAATTAAATTTTATAATTATTTTTTGTATTGGATTTTATATGTTTACTTTTTCAAGATGTATATATATTTATGTTGACCAGAATAAAATTAGTATAGGTTTAGGATAATAGTAATAAATGTGTTTTTCTTTCTTGCTGGTCGAAATTTGTATTTATTTGTTTACTTTTAAAAATTATTTGGAAATATAATCGTATTTTTGAAGAATTATTCTAATTAAAAATTTGGAAAATAATTGAATTTTAAAAAAATGTAGAATTAAACTTATTACCAGGATTGTACCAGAGGTACTCGATAATTTAATTATTTAATCAAAAATATAAATTTAAGTCATTATTAAAATATTTTGTCGATTTCTACACGAGTTGTTTAAATATTTCTTAATTTTTGTTTTTAAATTTAAAGGAAGAATACCACTATTATTATAGTTAATTAATTAATAATTAAATAATAGAAAAAATTTTTCTTTTTTTTTTTAATTAGAAAAATTTTTAGAAAAAGTTACAAAATTCTAAATATATTATAAAATACAGTGTAAAAATAGTTTTACAGACTTGATATGTTTAATTTGAACTGCGTATTTCTTCATTATCATTTCAAAAGTCATTCACTCGTATGAATTTTATAAGGAAAAATGTTAAAAATTTTCTTTCCAACATTTTAGTAAAGACTCTGGAATAAAAAATTTGTTATAAAGTATCACATATATTTATTTATATATTTCACAAGTATTTAATATGAAAATAAATTTCCATTGAAATAGTATTTAGAAAAAATTATTACAAAAAGAAAAAAATAGAAAATGATTGAAAAACAATTTTAACAGAAAGGAAAATTTTTTTTTTCCCCAAAGTAATAAACGTTTGTATTGAAAAAGAATTCTTTTTTTCCCCTTACGATGAAGCCACCCCTTAATTTAACAATATTATATATATGGGGGGTGCGAGGGACGAAAGAGGGTAGGCGGATCAACCCGGGTACCCCCTGCTTTTCCATGACAGGTGCTGCCATATATGTTCAGCTTCACATTACTAGTATGTCCTAAGCTAACGTTATTTTAATCTAGACACCGTATTCGTAACAAAGTTTTTTTCTTTTTCTGCCTGAAATAAAAATTTTCATTCCACAAAAAATATAAAAATAAGAGGAAGAAAAGTATTCATCCTTTTTTTCAAAACAATGGTTTTTCATCAATGAAAATTGTCATTCTTTAATTTATTTTTTGGGGTAAGTAGAAATTTACTTTCTATGGTATATTTATATTAAAATTCTTGTTTACATTCACTTTTGTAATTTTATGGAAAGAAAAGGAAATTTTTTAAATAATAATTTTTTCATGGTATAATAGTGAATAATGTTTAAGTGTAAAAGAAAAATTGTGTTTTGATTATTTTTTTTACTTGTGAAGAAATTTTCAAAAAGAATTTGAAAAAAAAGAATTCTTTTTACCTTCATGTATAATAATTAGAGAAACAAAAAATAAAGGGTATTGATTGTTTGATGTGCTGCTCAATCGTCCTTGTCATGTGTGTTATGATATTTTAGTTGGTCGAATCTTTTTCATTTCAATTTTGGAAAAAATACTCTACTCTTAATAATTTTTGCTAGTAATTACAATTTTTTTCGAATCATTGTCATTAGTGCGTTTTTAACGATATATTAAAAACCGCTGAAAAATTAAAACTACATTTTTTTTTATTTATTTTATGAAAATTTTTGCACGTTGCTTCCTTACAAAATTTTGTTTTACGAATTTTATATGCCTATAAATTACATTATTACAAATTCAATACCAAAAAACCAGAAAAAATTATTTTTTTTAAAATTTCTCATTTTTTGAAATGTCAATAACTTTGACTGACAAGTTCAAAAAATATTCAGTAAGAGGTCAAAAGACGCGTCTCAAAAAGCACTACAAACTTCAAGAAAAAAAAAATTAAATGTCAATTTATTTCCAAAAAAGTAACTTTTTTCAAAATTTTTTATTTTTTTGAAATGTCAGTAACTTTGGCTAATATTACCGAAAAGTGTTCAATTAGCGGTTGAAAGATACGTCTAAGAAAGCTCTATGAAACTAAGAAAAAAATTTACAGAACTCGGGACAATTTTTTCAAAATATTTTCAAGAAAATTTTTTGGAAAAATTTTAAAAAGTGAAAAAAACATAATTAAACTTAAATATTATTTCCTTTTTCTTGAAGAGTTTTTTTTTTTTGAAGAAAAAATTGATTAAAATTTGAAGCTTTGTTTCGGTATAATATGTATTCTTAAAAATAAAAAAGTTTTAGATTTAAAATCAATTTTAAAGTTTAAAATTTTTAAGTTTTAAAGTTCAAGTTAGTAACAAACGAAAATTTAATTTGCATTTTTCATTTGTTTTAAATACACAGAAAAATTATAATAATTTATATAACAAAATTTTCTTTTTCTTTTATCAATATTAAAGAAAATTATAATTTTACATATAGATAAAAATAAAAAGGCTAATATTTTATCATATAATGTGGAAAATTATTATTTTAATCTTAATTACCGAAAGAGTTATTATCTTTTCTTTTATTATTCTTATCATTATTTTCTTTTACTACTATTATTATAATTATTATTGAATAAAATATTTATAATTAAAGTTATTATTAAATAAATAAAAATTATTATTGTTATTTTCAAAAATAAATTTTTAAAATACTTTAAGGGCATTTGAACTATTATGACGTCAAAGTTTATGCAAAGCATGTGTTCTAAAACAAGTCATATTGGTTCAAATTTCCTTGAGGAAGCACTTTTTTGAATTTTTCATTATTTTTATTTTAACGCAAATAACAAATAAATGATGACTTCAGTAGTTTTTCAATCTAATGAGTATTAAGATATAAAAGATGAAATACAATGCTTTGACTAAAAAATATTTATTAACAATTAATCAATTAATCATTAACTATAATAATAATCGATAATTTTTTTTTTAAATTAATAATATTATTTAGAGTAATTATTATTATTTGGTTTTTCTAAATATTATTTTAATTTCTTTTTATTGATTTTTTTAGTATAATAATTTACTATAATAAATAAAAGTTATAAATGTTTTTTTTCATTATATCATTTTACTTTCGGGTTGGAGTTACAAATAAATTATAAACCTCCTCATAAAATAAAAATTTAGAAAATTAATGAAAACTTGCGTAATATTTTTAAGTAGTTGTCATTGAAGAAGAGATTATAATTTAATAAAAAATTTACAAATTTTTTATGTAGAAATAAAGGAAAAAATTTTGTATACATCACATTCTTTTTAGAAAATTTTTAAGCTTCTTTTGAAAAAAGTTTTTTTTAGATAAATAAAAAAATTGCATAATTTTAAATTTGTAATCACATTTATTGTACAAAATATTTTGTTTTTTTTTAATATATTTAAATTATTTCTCGTCTTTATACACATGTGCACATGTTCTTATTATGTCTTTGTAAAAATATAAGTATTTTGAATATATTTAAATAATACTGAGCGTTTGTCTATGTTTTTTTTTATTTATGTTAAGGAAATACATTAAAGGAAAAAAAAATTTGTGTCTTATTTTACAAGAAGATGACAATTTTTATTAGGCATTATTGTTAAATACCTATATTGACATATTAGAATTAGAAAAGACACGTGTGTTTTAGCGCGTTATTGTAGCTGGTGTTTATTATTGAAAAAACTTCCACAATTTCTGAATGTATTTTGTATAATTTCTGAATACGATTTTGAAATTTTGTGACACCGATTTTACAATTTCCAATATCAATTTTTAATTATTAGATATTTATCGATTTGGAATAGAATTTTGTTAAATAAAATTATGAGTTTTTTTTTTAAGAAAAAGAAGACTTTGCAAAAATTTTTGCAAAATTTCTATTTCTAATCACAATTTTTTAACAAAGTTCTATTTTTTTTAAAAGGAAGTAATTTGCATAACATTTTTATTTCTCAATTACAATTATTTTTTAACAAAATTTGAATTTTCATTATAGAAATAAAGAAAAAACATTTACATTTTTTTTTAGAAAATTTAAAATTTCTTTTGGTAAAAAATTTTCTACAATTTCTATTTGTTTATTAAGATTTTTAATGAAATTATTTAAATAATCTGTATAATTTCTATTTTTTCATCACAATTTTTTAAAGAAATCTAAAGTATTTTTTCAAAGAGTTATATTATTTATTATATTATTTTTACTGAATTTAAAAACATTTTTTATGGATATTTTTTGTAAGGTATAATTTGTTAATGTTATAAACAAATTAACTTTACAATTAAACTGTAGAAATATACGTTCTTCCTAAAGTAATTGTAAAATTATTAGAATAATAGCTATGCCATTTCGACTATAAACAAAAGAACAGTTTATTTGTTAACTTAATTTGTTTATAACATTAAGAAACAATACCATATGAAAAATATAATTAAAAAGAATTATTTTTAACATTATTCTAAAACGAGTAGAAAAGAGAATGATGCCATTTCGACTATAAACAAATGAACAGTTCATTTGTTAATTTAATTTGTTTATAACATTAAAAAATAATGTTTTTCGAACAATGTTTATGTACAACTATTAATGACGACATAATTCTAAAGCCATTAGAAAAAAAGGATGATTTTTAATTACCTGAAAATAGGCAAACAATTTATTTGTTAACTTAATTTAAATAAAAAATTGTTTAATAATATAAACAAATTGTTTTTTTAGTAAAAATATTATTTTTATCTTTTATATATTAAAACTCATTAGCCATATTGTGCATAAATATATTTTTTTCCTAAGAAATGAGAAGTCATCATTTATTTTTTATTTTCATTAAAATAAAAATAATAAAAAATTCAAAATTGTTTAAAAATTTATTTTTTAGTTTAAAAAAAAAATTTGCTAGATTTCGTCAAAATCTGTTGTCTCTAGACTTTTCGAACAGTAAATTGCAGATTCAGACCAATAGAGTGGGGGCAATGAGAGCGAGTGAGATGTCTCAGTTTTTCTCTGTCGCACTCATTGACCCCACTCCGTCGCTCACTATTTCTTCGTAAGCACATCTTACATACTACTTAAGTTCATTTTGATCTACTTTAGAAAAAACATAACACAAAATAGACAAATAACTAAAAAATATCATTAGATTATGTAATAGGCAGTTAATTTAAAAAAATAAACACAAATTGAATAGAAAAATAAAATTGCGTGACAATTGAGTAAATAAGAAGAAATCAATTTTTTTTTTCCTGTTTTTGTTTTGTAAACGTGTGCGTGGAAAAAAATACATATAAAAGAAATCGAAATCAAAATTTACAGGTGGTATAGAACCTAATTACATTGACAACGATTGTGTTCAAGTTTTTCCGGGCATGTTTATCTTAAATAAAAATCGAACCACTTTTCTTATGTACCACTGACTGAACGGCCTAGTTGCTGCTTACTTATTTACTCGGTATGTATATTATAATAAAAAAAAAAAGAAAAAAAAACCCCTTGGCCTTGGCCCTCCTTCACGCAATCTTTACTACCCTGACACGACTTTCCAGCGTGGATTACAGTTAGATTCGAGGGTAGATCATTAACTCTGTAAAGGTACATGTTACTCGGGCAAACTGTTAATCCGTCCTCCTTTGTGTACTTCTTTTCTTTTAAAAATATTACTTTCTTTTTACTTTTCCTATTGTTATTACGAATAAAAATTATTTAAAAGTCAATTTAATTAATTATTATTAAAAATTGTGTTATTTAAGTTTTCATTTTTAAAATTTATTTATTATTATTATTACTAGCAAATTATACGCGGGCCAGCGCGTATAATTTTATATTTTAAATATAAAAAAAAATAAGCCCGGAAAAACTTAAACACAATCGTTGTCAAAATTTTCAAATATTTAAATTAATTAATTAATTCATTCAAATTTTTCATATTACAGATTCCAAATTCTAGAAATTCACTTATTAAGTACATAATTAAATATTCTTGTTTATTATTTCAAAAAAATTTTAATAAAATTTTTCGCATGAATTCAATTATTCTCATAAATAATAAAAATTCTTTGGAGGAATTCAATTATTTTCAATACAATTTTAATTAAATTTCTTGAAAGAATACAATTATTTTTAAAAATATTAATTCAATTCGATTATATTCAATAATTTTAATCAAATTCTTTGGAGGAATTCAATTATTTTTATAAATAATAAACTCTTTGGAGAATTTGAATTATTTTCATTAATAATAAAATTCTTCGGAAGAATTCAATTAATTTTAATACAATTTTAATAAAATATCTCGAAAGAATACAATTATTTTTAAAAATATTAATTCAATTCAATTATTTTTAAACGTTTTAATAAAATTTTTCGATTGAATTTAATTATATCCCAAATTTTTAATAAAACTCTTTCAAAACATTTAATTATTTTCAAAAATTCTTTAAAACAACTCAATAATTCTTATAAATAATAACATTATTTGGAAGAATTGAATTATTTTTATAAATAGTAAAATACCTCAGAGAAGAATTCAATTATTTTCAACAATTTTGATAAATTTTATTAAAAAATTATTTTTTATTTTTTTTTTCATAAATAATAAAATTCTTCGGAGGAATTCGATTATTTTCAATATAATTTTAATAAAATATCTCGAAAGAATACAATTATTTTTAAAAATATTAATTCAATTCAATTATTATTAATAGTTATGATAAAATTCTTAAAAAAAATTAATTATATTTAAACGTTTTAATAAAATTTTTTTGAAACAATTTAATTATTTTTATAAAAATTGTAATAGAATTTTTCTTAAAAATTCAATTATTCTCGAAAGTTTTCGATAAAATTCTTTGTAAATTTCAATTATTTTCCAAATTTTTAATAAATCCTTTGCAAGAATTCAATGATTTTTAGTACATTAAAATTTTTAATTATTAAAAACATTGAATACGAATAATTAAAAAAGTCTATTATTATTAATATTACTATTATCATTATAAATTTAATAATTTACCTACTTACTTATTTAATTTTTAATGTTAATTAATATTATTTGCTAGTTAATTTTTACGAATTTCTATTCATCGGTTTTTTTATCAGAATATTGCAATTTTCATAGTCAATATCCCCCTCCCCTCCCCATAATATTTGCACCTATTTAACTGTATTTTAAATTATATAATTAATTTACTTAATTTAATAAATAATGGACTATTGCCCAAATAATTTATTTATTTAATTATTTATTTTACTAATTTCATTTATTTACTTAATATTATTATTTATTACAAATTTATTTATTACAAATATACTAATTACAGAGTATAATAATTTTTATTATAATATACAGGAGAACATGTTTATTTTCTCCTTTAAAATGTTTATGTTTTACATATATTTTAAAAAGAAAAGTATCGAGGCACGAAAGTTTGAATTAAAATAGTACAGTAAAAATATAAAAAAAAAATTATTTAATGCCTTTTCTCCTTTAGATACGTAAATATCATGCAGTTAAAAGTTTTGTTTCAAGGCTTTATTTAAAAACTTTTTAACAAATCGCCACAACTTTTATAAAACGTATATTAGCGAGAAAAAAAAAGTAAACACATAAAGCAACAAGTTTTTTTTTTTTTTGCAAGAATTTGTGTATTTCTTATGCTTGTGAATAAATAAATAATAAGGTGCGATATAATTAAAACATTAAAAACATACATTATTTCTAGCTCCAATATCGGCGCCAAGATCAATCATTCTATCTAAAAATGCAGTACGATTATCCTTTACGGCATACATTAATGGCGTCATTCCAGTTGCCTGTAAATTCAAAAAAAGAACAAAATTAAAAAATTTCAAAAATTGTACTTTACAATTTTTTTTAAATATCATTAACTGTTTCATTGCATATATTTCACGTTGGAAAAAAATTCGAACTTAGAAGTATGTATTTAAATATGACCTAAATATGTGTATTTTTTCACGCCCATAGATAATTAAATAGTTTTATCGTTGAATATATATTTCACGTTATTATTGTAAGTAAAAATATTTTTGTCAAAAAATTTGAAAAAAATTCTATTTTAATAATTTTATTAAAAAAAAATATTTGGAAAATTTATTCCACCATATGTGGAAATGAGTATAATCATTAGTTGTTATTTTTTAGAAAGAGGCTCACATACTAAATTATTTTAACCGAAAAGTTTATTAACAACAACAAGCTTATTATTTCGACTAGAAAAAGAAATTTTACTCATTATTTTTACCAACAAATAAAATTTTACTCATTATTTTTACCAACAAATAAAATTTTACTCATTATTTTTAACCAACAAATAAAATTTTACTTATTATTTTTACCAACAAGTAAAATTTTACTTATTATTTTAATCAAAAACTGAAAACTCTAGTAAATGTTGCTAATTATTTTTAATGATAAGTGAAATTTTACTAAATATATTATTATTTCTTATAAGTGCAATTTAACTCATTATTTTTATTAATAATTAAAACGTTATTAATTTTCTTACAGAACAAGCAAAAGTTTAATAATCATTTAATTTTTAACTACAACAAGAGAAGTTTTATTTATTAGGTACATAGGGTAAATGCACTAGTAGTCGGACACTTAAGGATACAATCTTAAATTATGCTTTTTTTCTTGAAATAGCAAATATCTACTGTGTTTATAAGCACATTATTAATTAAAGGAGTTCTTCAGGATTAAAAATCATATAAATTTGTTACAAATAGTTGAGTATTTAATAAAATATAAACATTTTAATAAAAAATTACGAATGCTTTAGTAGTCGGACACTTTTTCCCTTTGTTTCTATAGTCGGACATCTGTCAGATATTTTGGATTTATAAAGTGAAAAAGATAATTTTTTAATTGCTATCTGCTGGAAAATGGAATTAAAGCATATTAGAAGTTATTAATATAATATTTAGACCCTATACGTTTTAATATTTATGATTAATTATCAACAAAACTTTGTGCCACTCATCGCGCTACTCGAAAATGGTTGTATCTATAGTCGGACACCATGATTTTTAAAACATTAAATAAAATATTTCTTGTTTAATTATTTTCGAAAATAACACTATTTTAATAAAATATAAACTTCACACATTCGTCTAGTATACTTTTTAAAGTAATTATCACAATGCATTATTATTTATTTCCCAAAAAACACGGAAGTGTCCGACTACTAGTACTGTCCGACTATACCCGCACTTACCCTATATTTACTAAAAATAAAAATTCACTTATTTTTACTAAATATTTTTACTAGCAAAATTGAAATTTGACTATTTTAAGTATAAATGAAACTTTTTCTTAGGTACTATCTTCACTAAAAAATGTGTGTGAATTTTGACAGACCAAAAACTTAAATTTGACTGATTATTATTTTTACTAAAATGTAAAATTTGACAAATTATTTTTAATGTTCATTAAAAAGTAGTATTTTACTGAATATGTTTAATAACAAGTGTAAGTTTACTAATTATTGTCACTAGAATGGTTGGTTTTACTGGATTTTTTTACTTACAAGTAAAATTTTATTTATTTTTTTTCTAAAATGTAAAATTTGACTAATTATATTTACTGAAAATTAAAACTTTACTGATAATTTTTGCTGACAAATAAAATTTTACTGATTATTTTTAAATATGTAAAATTTTTCTTATTTTTTCTAATTCTAACAAATAAATTTTACTGAATATTCTTACTAATAAATAAAATTTTTGTCATTATTTTTACTAACAAATAAATTTTACAAATTATTTTAACCAACATGTAGAATTTCACTAATTATTTTCACTAAAAAGTAAAATTTTACTATTTATTTTAAGTAACAAGTAAAATTTTACTAATTATTTTAACTAACAAGTAAAGTTTTATGCATTATTTTAACTAACTCGTAAAATTTTATTTATTATTTTTGCTAAAAAGTTAAAGTTCACTATTATTTTTATTGCAAACTACTCTTTAAATTCAAATAAGTAAAAGATGTTTACTAATTTGAATTAGTGTTTGACTATTTGCTTTTGAATTAGTAAATTTTACTAAAAAATATTAATTTCTACTAATTTATTAGTCAGGTTCATTAATTCAAAAGCAAAAAGTCAGTAACTTATACAAATTAATAAACATTTTTACTAATTCAAATTTAGAGAGTAAAATTTTATTGATTATTTTGTAAACAAGTTAAATTTTAGTAATTAGTTAGTATTTTAAATTAGTTAAATAATTTTACTTAAAAGTCACGTTTTCGACATTATGTTTAGTAATACGTAAAATTTTACTATTTATTTTTACTATGAAGTAAAAATTTTCTATTAATATTTTTATTAGGTACTAAGCAAAATTTTATTAAATATTTTTACTAACAAGTAAACTGTTATTAATTCCTTTATTAACTTGTTTTTTTATGAATTGTTATTAAATAAATGTTAAAAATACATTAGTTTTATTTCAAAGTAAAATTTTTCTAATTAATTCTACTATCAAGTAAAATTTTACTAAACTTTTAATAACAGGACTAAAAAATAGAACTTTGCTAAACATTTTTTTTTTAATAAAATGTTATTTTTTTGCTTATAAGTAAAATTTGACTGCTTATTTTTACTAAAATGTAAAATTTCACTAATTATGTTCAATAATGCGTGCAAATTTACTAATTATTCTTACTAACAAGTAAAATTTTAATAATTATTTTAACTAGAATGGGGAATTTTACTAATTATTTTTACTTCCAAGTAAAATATTTTACTGTTTATTTTTTAACATTTAAAATTTTTCTTATTATTTATACTAACAAGTGAATTTTACTGAATATTAAATTTAATTTTTTGATGAATAGTTTTACTTCAAAATTCAAATTAAGTTAAGGAATATGTAAAATTTGATTTCTTAACTTTACTATCAAGTGAAATGTGATTAAATATTTTTACCATAAAGTAAAATTTTTTTTACTATTTTTACTACTAAGTAAAATTTTTGCGAATTATTTTCACTAACAAGTAAGCTTTTATTATTATTATTCCTTTATTAACATGTTAAATTTTACTAATTTTTAAACAGAATTAAAAAAAAAATAAAAAAAAATAAAAATTTTTTAATAACAGGATTAAAAAATAAAACTTTACTAATTAGTTTTTTTTGAGTAAAATGCTATTTTTTTACTTATAAGTAAAATTTGACTAATTATTTTTACTAATATGTAAAATTCAACTAATTATGTTCACTAAAACGTGAAAGTTTACTAATTATTTTTACTATCAAGTAAAATTTTACAAATTTTTTTTTACTATAGAGTAAAATTTTACTAACTATTTTTACTAACGAGTAAAATTTTTTTTCCTACTTTGAATTAGGCCACGAATTAAAAAAAAAATGTTTTCCTAATTTGCATTAGACAGCGATTAGAAAAATTTTTTTTCTAATTTAAATTAGGCCACGAATTAAAATTAGGGGAAAACATTTTACTCCTTAGTTAAAATAGTTTGTTTAATTTTACTCGATATTAAAAATAAAATGAATAAAATTTTATTTCATACTAAAAATAATGTTTTTAACAATTTTTTAATTTTTTGACTAATTTAGAGAATTTATTTAGCATTGTTAGTGAAATTTTAATTTTACAGTAAATTTAAAATTAAAAAATTTAAATTTAATTTTCACCACAGTAAAAATAATTAGTAAAATTTTACTTCATAGTAAAAATAATTAGGTAGTAAAATTTTACTTCATAGTAAAAATAATTAGTAAAATTTTACTTGATAGTAAAAATAATTAGTAAAATTATACTTGATGGTAAAAATAATTAGTAAAATTTTACTTGATAGTAAAAATAATTAGTGAAATTTTACTTGATAGTAAAAATGATTAGTAAAATTTTACTTTATAGTAAAAATAATTAGTAAAATTTTACTTGATAGTAAAAATAATTAGTAAAATTTTACTTCATAGTAAAAATAATTTTTTTTTAAATTTAAAAAAAAAATTTTTTTGTTGACTAATTTAGAGAATTTATTTATCATTGTTAGTATGAAATCTAAAATTTTACCGTGTCCAAAACACCGGATAGCGGTTGCGGATTCCCATCTTCGCCCGCATTTTGTGCCGCCTTCTCCAAAGATTTGAGCAACTGGTCCACGGGAGACCATTCTCCTCTGGATGCAAGACCCAAAAGTCTTTGCGACGCCTCTCTTGTGGTTGCACCCGCAGAACCTGGTTTACTTCCGGGTTGCGATGGCTCACCACTAACCGCTCCATTACTTCCTGTTGATCCAGAACCACCATCTTCTTTTGCTCCCGCCGGACTCTCCTCTTTACTCGAAGAACTCTTTTTCTCGTCCTTTACCGTGGACTTTTTATTACTACTCATCTTACGTCACTTGATCTCTTCACAATCATCGCTCGATCACTTGTCATCGATCCTTTTTTGCCCCACAGTTTATTTCTGCTTAATTTTTCTTTCTGATTTTGTTTCCACTATTTTTTCTCCTATATTTTTTTTATATTTTATTTTTATTATTATATTATTTTTTATACTTTTTTCAACTATTTTGAATATTATAACAGCATGTGACTGTTAGATGATCAATGCTAATTTTTCGACCTTTTTTCTCTTAACTAATTGCTAACTTCTTTCAGTTTTTCTTTTTTAAAAATTAATCACAAATTATTTTTTTAATTTTTCAAATTGAGCCAAAAAATTTTATCTCAATTTGATATCCTTAAAAATAGTGTTGATACCGAATGATAAATTCTTCCTTTAATTTTTCTCTTAATAAATAAATTCTCTCTAAATTTTAATTACTAAAAAATTTATTAGTTTGAATTAGTGACCGACTTTTTGCTTTTGAATTAGTAAAGTTTACTAATAAATTAGTAGAAATTACTATTTATTAGTAAAATTAATTGAATTTACTAATTCAAAAGCAAAAAGTCAGTCACTAATTCAAATTAGTAACAATTTAACAATTTTACTAATTAAAATTTAAAGAGCAGTGTAAAATTTTCAAAAATTCTTTTGATTAATTATTAGAAAACACTTTGAAATTTGTAAAACGAAAGAGGCCTCAACTGGTAATTTTAAAATGTTTTACAATAATTAATTTTAAAAATATTTCAACTTTTGCACCTCACTGGCCTTTTTTATTATATTTAAATACAAATGAAAAATTATATATAAAATAAAAAATTATATTTATACAAAATATCGGCTGAATTTATTATAATTAAGGGAAAAACGGTCGAAAAATTAAGATTGAAATTGTAGCAACTAGTCACATGGTGTTAACACTCGAAAAAATTACTCACAGTTAGAAAAAAGTTTTTTCATAACAAGAAAAAAAAAACTCTTTCATCAGCCGCACATTATAAAATCACTTGTTAGGAACGATTTAAAAAAAAAATGTAAAATTCTATTTAACCAATTTTTTCTTTCAGTGGAAAGATGAAAATTTCCACTTGGGAAAAGAAGAGAATTTTTCCTTATTTTGTTGAGGTAAGATTAGTAATAGATGTTTTCCTCACGGATTTCCTCACGATTCTGAGGTTCTCTTGCAGCAAAATAAGAGAGGGTGGTTTTCGTCTCCCTTCATAGAGTCAGGATCGACCAATCACAGGTACACTGCCGTGGTTTCGTTCAGGTATTACTCAACACGATTTTAACTTTGTTGGGCTACATTCACGAATGCAGTGTATTTGTGTGTGCATGCAAATTTCTAAGGTGGTAGGTCGTAAGGTTGTTAAAGAGAGGGAGAGAGAACCTATAGAGGAGAAACAAGAAATGCTTCTGGAGACGGATGAGGGGTGGGTGGAAGGGCTTGCTTTACCGTCGACACGCGACTTCCGGTTTTTCGGATGGTAGGCACGCCATCATGGTATTCAGTACCTATACGGTTATCACCCTCTTTTGTTCAAAAAGAAACTGCCCTACTGTGATTGTCTTTTCATTTTTCTTTCAAATCTCCCCCAAAAATGTAGATGAAATAATCTTTATTCCCTATTTTTTTTTAATTGTAAATTTTATTGTATTTTTTTTTTATAAAATCTCTCTTTAAATCTAAATAGTTTTGAGTCATTCAACAGCACAGTTTCGTTTAGAAAATGCATACTTACTCAGCATAGAATTTTGCGGAAAAAATAATGATGATGATGATGATGATGATGATGATTTATTTTGGGAAAATGAAAAAAAAAATTATTTTGTTTGACACAAAAGTAATAGGCGATCTTAAAAGCTCCAAAGTACCAAATATCATAGAAATTGCAATAATTTTACAAATATCTTCTACCATATTTGATCCGCCATTTTGAATTTTTAAAATCTGACTTCAGATTCGTAATCAGCGACCCCGAAAACCCTCGAGTAACAATTTTCAAGCGAATTTGAGCAATTTTGAAAAAAAACATCCGCCATATTGGATCCGCCATTTTGAATTTTGAAAATCAGATATCAGATTTGTAATAAGCGACCCAAAAAAACATTCGAGTGGTAAATTTCGTAAAAAAATGCATGAATTTTAAATATATCGTCCACCATATTGAATCCGCCATATTGAATTTTCAATATAGCATAATAATGTGATTTTAGTTTGCAACAAATATTTTAATCTAACATTATAAATCAAAAATCATAAACATCAACAACCAACATTAACATTAATTATAAATTACAGTATAACATTGTACCAAAATCAAATTTTCAATAATTTTCAAAAACGAAAAATTCAATATTTTAAAAATTTTGAATTTTCGACAACTTATCTTGAAATTATGTTTAAATGTAACACAATTATTATAGAAATAGATAGGTACGCATGCTATAGTAACTTAAAAAATAAATAAATAATATAAAAATTTTTTTTTATTTTTAACATTTTTCAAAATAGTGTCAAGTCTTCTGTTCTAATAAATTTTTTTTAGCCAAATAAACTTATGATTCTAACCGAGATTCTAACAAAACATCTTTATTGTGGACCTAAAATTATTATTATTATTATTATTACTAATTCTATTATTATTATTATTACTTTTATTTTTAAAAATTTTATTTTCATTTTATTTCATTTTATTTATTTGACGGGACAAGCCCTTTCGTACATAGTACTCGTAAATCTAATAGTTACACAGGTAACAATACCGAAAAATAAATTCAAACTAAATCTAGGTTGACGCTTATTTAAAAGTTAAAGTTCAGTATTTAGTATTATTGTTTATAAGATTTATTGTTATTTTTATGTTTATTTTTATTTTCAATTCTATTTTTATTTTTGTTCAAAGTATTATTGAACTTGATTTCAATGTATTTAAAATTTTAATTGATTGTAAGTATAGGCACTTAAGTGCTGGAGTGGTGGCAATGAGAGTGAGACATTCCAATTTTTCTCTGTCACTCTTTTAATTTCATCGTTTAAGATTCACTTATTATTAATTAACGCTCCTTTAGTACAAAAAAATACACTTTTTTATTTTTATTGTTATTTTTACTATATTTATTTAGAAAATAAAACTATGGATTTATTTAAAAATTAAAAAAAAACTAATTTGAATTATTGCACTAGTTACTAATTTTTATTTAGAAAGTAGTAATCAATTTGTTGGAGAGAATAAATTTTAATCTGTACAATATCAATTAGCGAACAATGGAAGAGAAAAGAAGAGAAGAGAAAGAAGTAAATTTAAAATTAACCACTTATCAGCTTTATTGTGCTCTTAATTATTCTGTAACTTGAATTCCGATATTTTTTTTATTCATAATTCGGTAATAATATCAATTTAAAAAAAAAGATATTTATTTGTTTATTGAACATTTTCTTAAAAATTTAATAAATCTGCTAGACAATTAGTATAAAATGAGTAGATTAAATTTTTTTTGTTACATTTTTAAAGTTTTTTCCCCCTTTTTTAAGCTTAAAAGAAAGATTATAATTTTCACCGACAGTCGCTCGTTTAGCGCAGCGGTTAGAGCTCTTCGCTTGTAAATTTTCAACTTGGGTTCGATTCTCCGCTCTGTGAAATTTATTTTCTGGTATTTTTCTTTCTTTCTGTAATGTTACTTTTCCAAAATAAACATTAGTGTACAAATAGGGTATGATAAAATTAAGCAAAATTGACAAATAAAAGTAAAAAAAAAAATATTTATCCAGAAATGTTTTTGGGTTTTAGAAAGCGCTGTACAAATTGCATCACTCAATCTATTGCTGTCTTTGAACCTAATCTTTCGAAAAAATAGAATTCAGAATAAGAATAGATTAGCAATGACGTCAATAAGCAAAGCGCTGTACAAAGTTGCCAGCCTCAACAGAAAAAAAAAAAAAAAAAAAAAAATTATTTAACGCTGTTTTTGCTGGTTTCCTCTATTAAGAATACTATATACAAAAATAGAACGGATAAAAAAGATAATTAGAATAAAAATCTCCTGGTAAAAAGCAGTAAAAAAAATAATTGTTTCAAATCCTCAAAAATTTATAATTAATTTCAATTAGATTGGAAATTCTTTTACTTTGCGTAACTCGCGCAAATTAATTTTCATTGTGAATGAAAAGTGACGGTCTATTGTGTGGCGTAACAGAATATTTAAAATGTATCCCGCAACCACATCAAACCCACTCTTCACCCATAAGTTCGAGTCTATAGATCATATTAAACAATTAATAGTTTATTCACTTCAGGGCTGAATTTAAATGCAACGTTGGTCGCCCCCTTCATTTGTGCGTTCTCTTTAATTTTAGATGAAAACAAATTTTTTTTCAACCCCCTCAAAAAAATGTAGAAAAATAAATTGCTCTTAATTTTTTTCTAATAATTAATCTTGTAAAATTTGAAAAATTTGTTCTGAGTTCATGACCCCCATTGTCACTGTACTGAAACCCGTCCCTGTCATACACTTGAAATTAACTTCTCCGAGAGTGAACCTTATGCAGTTTAAATAGTTTTAACGAGACCATCTGAAGATAGATAGGGTTTAACGATCTTAAAAAATCGCCTCTAGTGAATTGTCAAATTCGATTTATAAATTAGTTTTAAAATTTAAAAATTTGAAATTTTGAAAATTAGTTTTGTAATTGTTTTTAAAATAAAAAAAAATAAATAAAATACGGATTAATTATTCGTTATAATGATACCGTAAATGTGTAAAATAATGTTTTAATAATAGTTTAATGTTGAACTTTTTTTAGTAAAAAGGAAGAGAGGAATATTAATAAGAAGAAGAAAAGAAAATTAAAATTAGAAAAAAGTTAAAAAATAAAGGAAGAAATAATGTCGGCCAGTGAGGAAAAAGAATATCATTTGAGAGAAAAGGAAGAGGATGTAGTGTCAACGAGTGATGAGAAAGATTATAAACAGAAAAATGAAACATTTGTGGAAAAATTTAGTGTGTGGCGAAAAAATATGATTTGGAGATATTTTTGCTTCATTACGTTATGGCATGTTATTGGTTTTTATGGATTTATCACGTTTCCGTATTCAACTCATAAATTGACAACCTTATGGAGTATGTGAATTCAAATATTATATCAAAAAAATCTATTTTAAAGAAAATATTTTAAATATTCTATTCTACACCCAGAAAAAAAATATATTGACTCAGAAACTATTAAACTTTTTATTTGTTTCAAATAAATTTTATTTGGTTTTAAAAAAACTTTTGTTTGTTTCAAATACAATTTTTTTTGGTTCAAATGAAATTTTATTTCCTCCAAATAAATTTTATTTCATCCAAATAAATTTTGTTTCTTTCAAAAAAAATTTTAATTGTTTGAAATAAATTTCATTTGGTATAAATAAAATTTTATTTGGTTCAAATAAATTTTTTATTTGGTTTAAATAAATTTTTTATTTGGTTCCAAGAAACTTTTATTTGTTTCAAATAAAATTTTATTTGTTTCCAATAGTTTAGTTGTAGTTTATTTGTTTTATATAAATTTTATTTGAATTAAATAAAAATTTATTTGGTTCAAATGAACTTTTTATTTGGTTTCAAAAAATCTTCATTTGTTTCAAATAAAACTTTTTTTGGATAAAAAAAAATTTTAATTGTTTCCAATAGTTTAGTTGTAGTTTAGTTATTTTAAATAAATTTTATTTGTTTCGAAATATTATATTTAATTCAAATTAAAATTTTTTTTGTTCAAATAAACTTTGTATTTGTTTCAAATAAATTTTATTTGGTTCAAAAAAACTTTTATTTGGTTTCAAAAAACTTTCGTTTGTTTCAAATAGTTTAGTTGTAGTTTAGTTATTTTAAATAAATTTTATTTGTTTCGAAATATTATATTTGGTTCAAATTAATATTTTTTTTGTTCAAATAAACTTTGTATTTGTTTCAAATAAATTTTATTTGGTTCCAAAAAATTTTTATTTGGTTTCAAAAAACTTTCATGTGTTTCAAATAAATTTTTTTTTTGTTCAAATAACATTTTTTTTTGTTTTAAATAAAAAATGGTTTCAAATAAATTATATTTGGTTCAAATTAAATTTTCTTTTGTTCAAATAAAGTTTCTATTTGTTTAAAATAAATTTTTTTTGCTTCAAATAAATTTTATGTTTCCAATATAATTTAGTCCTCGAAAAAATTTTTTTATTTAAAACAAATAAATAATTTAGTAGGTTCTGTGTCAAACATACTTTTATTTAACTCAAATAAATGATATTTTATTCAAATAAATTTTTTCTCTGGGTCTAAATGGAATATTTTAAATAAATAAATTGATATTCTACTTTAAATATTCTACTCTAAATAGAATATTCCAAGTATTGTATTGTGAATAAAATATTCCAAAGAGAATATTTAGAAAAATTATAAAATAATAAAAACTTTTTTTTTAATTTATAGTTGTCATTGTATATCTTTACGCTGTTTTTGGATTATGTGGTGGTGCTCATCGTTACTGGTCACATCGATCTTTTAAAGCAAAATTACCTCTTCAAATTATTTTGGCCGGTGGTCACTATACAGTTGGCATAGTAAGTTTATAAATTATTTTAAATTAAAAAATTATTTTCAATTTGAGGATATTAAAAAAATTTTGCTAAATCAACTTTTATGATTTTTCAATTTTTTTTAGAAATATTTTCCCAAATACTCACAAAGAAATATTTTATTCAAATCAAATATAATAAAAGTCTATTTGTCATAGAGCCTACTGAATTATTTATTTGTTTTAAATAAAAATTTTATTTTCCACCATTTTTCATTAAATTTAGCACTTATTTAAATTGTTATTTAAATCCAATAAAATTTTTTTCAATCGAATAAAATTTAGTTGAATCAAATAAAATTTTTTTCAATCGAATAAAATTTATTTAAAACAAATAAAATTTATTTGTATCAAATAAATAATTTAGTAGACTTTGACTCAATCTAATCATTTTTTCAAAGAAAATTTTACTTTGAAAAAAAAAATTATGAGAATTTTTTTAAAAATCTAAAGAAATGTAAATTATTGAATTTTATTAATTATTTTTATAAATGATAATAATAGAATTTTTTTAATTTAATTCAAGCTTAGAATATACGATTGGGTTAAAATACACAGAGTTCATCATAAATATACGGATATGGATGCAGATCCACATAATGCATCACGAGGATTTTTTTACGCTCACATTGGTTGGTGGGTGCAAAAAAAGAATCCAGAATTTTTAAAACGACTCAAAGAAATTGACATGAGTGACGTGAAGGCTGATCCAGTTGCAAATTTTGGAGATAAGTGAGTATAGAAAAAAAAAATATATATTTTTCTTTTATTTTTTAGTTACTTTTTTAACAAATTTTTCTCACTGAAACTTTCAATTTAAAAACAAAATTAAAAAAAAATTAAAAAATATTAAAACGTAAAAAAAAACTTTAAAAGTTATGTATAAAAATAATGTTAAAATACTAAAAAGTTTAGCAGGATATTTGTAGTTTTTGGAAATTGAAATTTTTGGAAATTCTTAATTAAATTAATCGTTTTTGTCCAAAGCAATTAATAATTTTTTATTATTTTCTTTAAATTTTTGGAAACTATTTTGATTTTTTTTTTATAATATAAAAAAAATTCTTATTGAATTATTTCTATTACAGATACTACTATAGTATGTTAACACTAATGACCGTAATTTTACCATCACTGGTACCAATATTTTTATGGAATGAAAGTTTCTATTGGGCGATATTGTCACAAGCATTTATGCGTTATGTATTGGCATTAAATTCAATTTTATTGATTAATAGTGCAGCACATATGTTTGGATCAAAACCATTTAATAGGTAAATTATTTCACCATTTTCATTAATAGTTATTGAACTAAAAAACTTTTTATTTTAATTTTACTATTTTTTTTGTTTTAAATGAAAAAAAATTCATTTGATTCAAATAACCGATTACTTGTCTATTATATCAAATCAATATTTACTTGAATCAAAAAAATTGTAATTAAGCCAATTAAATGGTATTTTTATCAAATACTAAAATAATTAGTTAAGATATAATTTATTTTAAAATTAAATTTTATTTCAATAAAAATAATTTGATTCAAGTAAATGGGTAAAAAATGTCAAACTGGTAAACAATGAGTAGAAAATGTTGAAAAATGGCAGTATAAATTTGATTTGAATAAATTTGAAGTATGGAAAAGTATTGCTATAATATTATATAAAAATTTATTTATTTATTTTAAAATTTGTTTATTTTTAATAAAAAAATTTTGAAAAATCCAACAGGTACATAATGCCGAGTGAAAATCGTCTAGTTGTACTTTTAACAACTGGAGAAGGATGGCATAATTTTCATCACACATTTCCCTGGGATTTTCGTGCCGGTGGAATTGATAAATACGACTTTAATTTAACATCCTTTTTAATAAAGCAATTTGAAAAAATAGGCTGGGCCTACGATTTAAAGACAGCAAGTAATGATCTTATTAAAGCGACATCAATAAAGAGAGGCGACGGTAGTCACACAAAATTATGGGAAGAAGTTCCTGAACCTAAATAGTATAAATTGTAAACTGAAAATTTTTCCTATTTTGAGGATGTAATTTTTAATTTATTTCATTTCATTTTATTTATTTATTTATTATAATTATAAATATAAATTGAAATTTTGATTTAATGTGCCATTATATATTAATTTTTTTTAAATTACATTTTTTTGTTTCAAATTAAACAAAGTGCAGTGTTATTAGTATAAATTTAATTAATTTTTTTTAAGTTTATTTATTGGTTCTTGATTTAAGATGAGAGCGAATAATCTATAAATATAATAAATATTGTAAAAAAGAAGATTGTTTTACAAAATAAATTATAAATTTGTCATTTTTCTAGGATAAAATAATGTTGGATATGTATAATTAAGGGGAGGAAAAGGTTTGTAATTTAAAATAAAACAAGAAAATAATAATTGCTTTCTTTTTCTTACCGTTTTTTTTAATGACTGGAAATTTATCTAAGTCACGAAAAATATATAATAATTTGAAGCAACTTTCACTATTTTTATTATATAGTAAAATCTACCATTGTATTACAATGACAATTTTTACTATTTCTGGAGTAAATTTTTACTATACATTTAGAGTAAATTTTACTGCTTCCAAAGTCAGTTTCATTGTATCTCAAGTAAAATTTACTATATTTATGCATGTAAATTTGAATTAACTTTTACTATTTTCAGAGTAAATTCTGAATTTTTAGACATTAAACAATTTTTACTACTTTCAAAGTAAATTTTATTATACCCTCTAGGTAAATTTTACTATTTGCAAATTAACTTTCACTATGTTTATATAATTTAAATAATTCATAATTTTTCATGTGCAGTAAATTTTAAATTGTTCGGAGTTTTTACACATTATTGTCAATTTTAATTATTTTTCAAGCAAATTTTATTTTACCCAGAGAAAATTTTACTATTTCTCATGTTACTTTTACTATACTTAATACATAATTTCAGTAATCTTTTACTATATTCATTATTAAATTCAAAATTGTTTTTTGGATTATTACTATTTTCAAAGCAAATTTTACTACATGCAAATTTAATTAACTTTTACTTCATTTTCAAAGTAAAGCAAGTTTAATTATTTCTCTATAACTTTTTACGCATTAAAGGTAGTTTTTATTATTTATAATGTAAATTTTACTATATACTGAATAAATTTTACTATTTTTGATGTAAATTTTACAATATTTAAGTAAATCTAAAAATCTTATTACCTACTATATTTTCATGATAAGTTTAAATTTATCTAGAATTTTTGCACATTACTGTCACTTTTTTAAAATTTTTATTTTACTATTTCCAAAGCAACTTTTACAAGATTTACATAATTTAAGTAATTGTTTACTATTTTCGTATAACAATTTCAAAATTTTTCGCATAATTTATGCGCATATTACTGTCAATTTTTACCATTTTCAAATGAAATTTTACTTAGAGTATATTTTACTGTTTCCGAAGTCAATTTTACTATATTAATGTAATTTCAGTAAACATTTATATTATTTTAAAAGTGAATATTAAATTGTCTGGAATTTTTGCGCATTCCTGAAAATTTTGACTATTTTTAAAGTAAGTTTTACTATCATGAGTAAATTCTACTACTTCGAAGTAAAAAGAACTGCCATTTTGGATTTTGAAAATTTTAAAAATCTAACTTCATATTCGTAATCAGCGACCCCAAAAACTCTCAAATAACAATTTTCAATCGAATTTGAGAAATTTTCGAAGAAATATCCGCGTCATATTGGATCCGACATTTTGAATTTTGAAAATTTTGAAAATCTAACTTTATATTCGTAATCAGCGACCCCGAAAATCCTTGAGTAACAATTTTCAAGCGAATTTGAGCAATTTTCGAAAAAATATCTGCCATATTGGATCCGCCATTTTGAATTTTGAAAATTTTGAAAATCTAACTTTATATTCGTAATCAGCGACCCCGAAAATCCTCGAGCAACAATTTTCAAGCGAATATGACCAATTTTCGAAAAAATATCTGCCATATTGGATCCGCCATTTTGAATTTTTAAAATCTGATCTCATTAAATAAATAAATAAAAATAATTTTCAAGAGTAGTAATTTTTAAGCGAATTTGATCAATTTAAGAAAAATATCCGCCATATTAAATCCGCCTTTTTGAATTTTGGAAATTTTTTAATTCTAACGTTAGATTCGTAATCAACGACCCTAAAAATCTCCGAGTAACAAATTTCAAGCGAATTTGATCAGTTTTGAAAAATTATCCCTCATATTGGATCCGCCATTTTGAATTTTGAAATTTTTGAAAATCTAACTGCAAATTTGTAATTAATGACCCCAAAAACCTCCGAGTAACAAGTTTTCACAAAATCAAAGAATCGATCAGGAAATTAATCAATGCAAGAATAAATGTAAAATAAGATTTTTGGTACTTCAGATAAGTAAAATATTTGCGGTTGAAATAATAATATACTTCCGCCAAATACTGAATTTCTTCGGTTCAATGCTAATAATTACTTGGCACAAGAAAATAAATTTTTTATTTAAAAAAAAATTAATTCAAGTAAATTATGTCAAGTAAATGTATTTACTTGATTCAATTAAATTTTGTTTCAATGCAGTAGTATAATTTAAAGAATAAAATTTTACTATTAAAGTTTAAAATTTAAAGAGTTGCTTTTATTAAATACTTTGAAGCACTCTTTCCCCTGTCATTTGTACTTGAATGCACTTCACTGACATTCATGTATTGCATAATATGCTTAGGAAGCATATACATATATGTAATATTACACACGTGCGTTGAGCTATATGTTGTATAAACAGAAATAAGTGTCAATGAATCATCAATATATGAGGACTTGTAATCCTTGTTCTCCTTCAATTTCCTAACGAGAGTTGGAATTATATTATATCATTTTAGAATTTTACACTCATTCTAACTGCAATGCAGTTTCTTTGAATGAATCTCTGATATAGAGAGAATTAAACTTTACAACGTATTTAGTCAATCTATGTTGATAATTCATTGTGATTTATTATCTAGTACCAGTGAAGTGTCGTGTTCCTAAACCCTTATAAAGTGTCCTTGTCCCTTTTATCAGGTGATATACTCGACCGTATGTAGTTCAATTTCAAAATTAATTTAATGAATGTACATATATTATTAAATCTAGTTTCTTTATTATTTTTACATTTCTTTTTCCACTTCTTTATATATTGTTACACATTGTCGGAAGAAGATAATATTTAAATAAATTTTTAAGAAATTAATATTTTTTTTATTGTTGTAATTAATGTATTGATATATTGATAAAGCGGATTTGTCGGTACGAGTTAATTTACATGATTAAAATGTTATTGCCCGGCGACGTTTTGTGACGTAGAAGATAAAATAATACGATTATCAATTCATATTTTCTATCGCAACGCTCTTTGACTTTAGTTTTACTCCCGACTTTAACGCGCATTATTGTATCCTCGCGTTGTATTCGGTAGAAAAGAAAGAAAGAACGAAGAAATGCTTGCTAAAAATTTTCGTGCGTTGTCTAAATGTATTAATCTTACACGCAATGATAAATTAGAAATATTACAATCAAACATTCTACACGGAAGAGGTAAAGGTGATTTTTATGAATATTCACTTGTACGAACTTTGTAAGTAAAATTATACAAGAAAAAAACAGTAAATACCAAGTTTGTATTTAAAATCATTATCTAAGTGTGAAGATTTGTTTGTTAACTATTGCAAAAAGAAGAAAAAATAAATAATGGAAAGTTATACTTATAGGGCAAATATTTTTTTGTACCTTACAATTATAATCAATTAATTAATTTATAATTTATCTGTTTATTTATTTTGAACTTCAATTATTACGTAATGAGAAATTTAAAATTGATTCTTTGTTGTTAAAGATAAATATTTCATTTCTTTGTTACGTTAACAATCGAACAGTTATCACAAGGATGGAATTGTAAGATAAATATTTAATTATCTACTTCTTTTGATATTAATTTCAAATTAATTGTTTATTTTACTCAATGAGTCATTATTGAAGGTATGACTATACCTTACTTGACTATGAATATGAAAAAAGTATTAAAATTGTAAAATAAAACGAGAACGAAAAAAAGATTTCATACATCAGAAATAAATTAAACTCTTTGACTATATCATAGACGCACGAACCTTGAGAAAAACGCAGACTTTCTTATAGTCCGTGCGTTTGACATGGTCAAAAAGTTTAATTTTTTTGGATGGGCGATTTTATTTTATTATTTTGATTGTTGTTCTTTCAGACATTGTAGTCAAATAAGGTAAAGTAACTTTAAGGCCTTAATAAACGATTTTCATAATGAAAGTGTACAAATTAACATTTTTATATAAGTAAATTGAAAAAACCATGGCTGAAGACAAAAATACTTTTTTCTGTACAAAATTAATAATTTTCCACTACAACCGAATTCTAAAAAATCATGGAAAAGAACAAGAATATTTTAAAATACAAAACTTGTTAAATTTTTAGGAAAGTCCAAAACATATCGAACTATTGACAATGTAAAAATAGTTTAATACCTTAAAATATTTATATTTTGACTATGGTCAAAATCTAGTCAATCATGACCAACGACAAAAATATTTTGAACCCTCAAAATATCCATTTACTATGACCATGTCCAAAAATCTAGCAAACTATGGCCAACGGTAAAACTAATTTAAATTTGAAATTTTCTATATTTCAACAATGGTCACAATTTAGGACACCATGGAAAACGACAAAAATATTTAACAAACGGAAAATGTATATATTTTGAACAAGGTTAAAATATAGCGAACCGTGGCTAAAGTAAAAGTATTTAAAAACTAATTTATTTAAATGTATAAATATACATTTAAAAAAAAAATAAAATAAAAAAAAATCTGGCGAATCAATGACAAAAATATTTTAAACCCACAAAATTTCTATATTTTGACTATGGTCACAAACTAAAAAACTATGTCCAATGACAAAAATAATTAAAACCCTCAAAATATCTGAGGAGCAAGTTTTCAAAACTTGATAAATCCATAATATTTTCTTATTTCGAGAAAATGAAACAAATGACTTTTCTCACATAACCACTATAGTAAATTTTAAATTAAAAAATTTGTATTAATTTATTTTTATAACAATGTTTTTATATTTAAGACGTTCTGTTTTTAATCAAACATTATCATAATTAAGTGATTTAAAGGTTTTGGTAATTTTTTCTAATAAAAAACATAAAAATTATAAGTCATCTTGGTTATGTCAAAAAGTTTTTAAATTGAAAATTCGTTGTTAATAAATTTTTTTAAAATATTTAACAGTGACAGGTCGATTTGTGAGGTCTTTAAAATATTAAATTTATGTTTATCTCAATTTTTTTCTAAAAATGGATTTATTAGCTTTTGAAAATTTGCTCTTCATCTATAATTTTGATCATGGCCAAAATCTAACAAAACATGGCCAACGGGAAAAATAGTTTAAAACCTAAAAATTTATATATTTTGACTATAGCCACATTATTTGGTCCTAAATTATTTTTGCCTTTTACCATGGTTCCCTAGATTTTAATTATGTTTAAAATATATAAATATTTTTGGTGTTGGATCAGAATTCGTGAAATTTTCGCGAAAAATAAAAAGTTTTTTTTAAAACGAAATGTTGAGAAAAAGATTTCTATTTGGCCTTAGGAATAAGTCTACCAAAGGACGGAAAAAAAATTTGTTTATAAAAGTTATTGCAAAATGAATTTTTTTGCAACTTTTTAAGATTCAAATGAACAAAGCGGGAATACAAAGGGAATAAAATATACTTTCGTTTAGAATTAGAAAATTTTTAAAAAGTTTATTTTTTAATAATAATTTAATAAATTGTTTACAAAGAATTTATTTTTTTTTAATATTCTGTGCCTTTTAAAAATTTGAAAAAATTTCAACATTCAATCAAAACTATATATAAGGAATCAAAATCATAGTTGAGAAAATTTAGGAGCGAAAATTATTTTAAAAGTTATAATGAAAATTAAATTGGCTCGGTGTAATGCACCAGCGCTATACTTAGTTTTTGATCATTTCTATGGTTAAATAATGTTAATTCGACAGTGTTTTGTTCATTTCGTAGTTGAAAATAATGATATAGTTCTGAAAAGCATCAAAACGCATCTCAGCGCAATATAATTTTTATTATAACTTTTAAAATAAAATAACAATTAAAAAATAAACTTTTTAAAAATTTTCTATTTCTAAACGAAAGTATATTTTAACACCTTTGAATTCCCGCTTGGTTCTTTTAAATCGGTTCATTCATTTAGAAGAAATAATATTTTGTTTAAAAAGTTGCAAAAAAATTCATTTTGCAATAACTTTTATAAAAAGAAAACATTTTTTCTGTCCTTTGGTAGACTTATTCCTAAGGCCAAAAGGAAATGTTTTTTCAACATTTCGATTAAAAAAAAATACTTTTTATTTTTAATATTTTTTATTGAAAATTTCACGAATTCTGACCCTGTTTTAAATATTTTTGTCGTTGGTCATGGTTTCCTAAATTGTATCCATAATCAAAATATAGAAAAATTTTTAATTTAAACTATTTTTATCGTAGGCCATGTTTAACAGATTTTGAATTTTATTTTTTTCGGTGAACATGATCAAAAATATAGAAATTTTTTAGGGTTTTGAATATTTTTGTGATTTGCCATGGTTTGATAATTTTTAACCAATGGCCATAGTCAAAGTATTGAGATTTTAGCGGTTTAAAATTTAAAAATTTAAAAAGTAAAATTTTTTTTTTAAGTTTAAATTTTTTTTTTTTGTCAAAATATTGAGATTTTGTCGGTTTAAAATTTCTTTGTCATTGACAATGGTGTTTTAATTGTTGGCCAAGGTTTCAAAGTATGGCTCAAAGTTTGATTACATTGACTATAGTCATTAGCAATATTTTGCAAGAATTTTTCATTTTTCTGTTTCCTTGCGGGTGTTTATAATTTTTGGAATAAAAATACAGAAAGAGAATTAATTTTTATTTTAAATTATTGATTATACATAAAAAAAATCCATTATAAATCATTAAATATCATTATACACTTCATTATACATAAAAAATATTCCATAAAAACCATCTTTCAAATTTTTAATAATAAAAAAGTCACTTTTATCGAGTTGAGAATCTGTAACACAATAACATAAACTAATATTCGTTCTAATAGTTAGCTAAATAAAAAAGTAAATAGAAACGAAAATAAAATTTTCTGTTCAAGGCTTAAGAAACACTCTAAATAAAACTGTCCTCTTTGTTCAAAATCGAGGGAATTCTCAAGAGGCAATAAAAAATGAGAAGAAAGAAAAAAATCTCTCTTATCTCTATCATCCTGGTTTTGTACCATTAATGGATATAACAACTGGCGAATTATTTGAGACAGCCGCTGAAAAATGGCCAAATCGAGAATGCATTTTTTCTGTTCATCAAAAAATTCGTCTAACTTACGCTGAAGTCTATCGAAGGGCAAATATGCTTGCGGCTGGTTTAAAAAAATTGGGATTAAAAAATGGCGATCGCCTTGGTTTATGGGCACCGAATGATATTGAATGGTTCATTGGATACATAGCTTCAGTTAGATTGGGTTTAATAATGGTTGGCATTAATCCTGGCTATGAGGAAAATGAAATTGAATTTTGCTTGAAGAAAGTACAAGTGAAAGCAATTATTGCTCCCGAATTATTTCGAAGGAAAAATTATGCCAATATTCTTCTTCAGTGTAAAGAAAAATGCCCATTTTTGGAGCATATTATTATTTATTCGGAAAATCATGTGAGGTATGTATATATTCTATTTTTAAGATAAGAATTTAAAATGAATTCGTTACAATGGTAAAAAATATGAAATGAAAATACAAATAAATAAAGGAAAAAATAAATTTAAAAAAAACTTTCTATTAATAAGGGGTAATTAATTTTAAATGTCTAGAATTTCTTCTAAGTATGTTTCTAAGAATTGCAATTCAATTGCATCCACTTTGCATATATTACTACAGATGGATATTATTCGAGGAATTTTAATCGGAAACGGAAAAGTTTATTGAATAAAATTATTCTCTAATGTTTATTATAAATTTTCGTAGTACAGTGTTACGGAGTTTAATGATCTGGGGTTTTTGCCAAACGTGACATATATTTTCTTGATTATACAATAACAATATACGATAATGTCGAAGGGACGTTGAATCGCATAATAATTCTCTCTTGTTGACTTTTAACGTCAAACTACCCACACCCATGCTGCCGGCGCTGATTCATGAATATCGCGTGCAACATCGCGTAAAATAACTGACGGAAAACTCTATATTCTCAAAGAATTGGGTTAAATGAACGAATCTCTCTCTTTGATATGCTTTCAGAATCGAATCTTTTACAAATATGACTTTTTTTATACAGTCACGTTTCTCTGATATAAAAATCTAAACATCTAAACATTTAAAAATCTAAAAATCTAAAAAACTAAAAATTTAAAAATTAAGAATTAAAAATAATCATATAGGGTAAGTGCGGGTATAGTCGGACAGTACTAGTAGTCGGACACTTTCGTGTTTTTTGTCAAATAAATAATAATGCATTGTGATAATTACTTTAAAAAGTATACTAGACGAATGTGTGAAGTTTATATTTTATTAAAATAGTGTTATTTTCGAAAATAATTAAACAAGAAATATTTTATTTAATGTTTTAAAAATCATGGTGTCCGACTATAGATACAACCATTTTCGAGTAGCGCGATGAGTGGCACAAAGTTTTGTTGATAATTAATCATAAATATTAAAACTTATAGGGTTTAAATATTATATTAATAACTTCTAATTTGCTTTAATTCCATTTTCCAGCAGATAGCAATTAAAAAATTATCTGTTTTACTTTATAAATCCAAAATATCTGACAGATGTCCGACTATAGAAACAAGGGGAAAAAGTGTCCGACTACTAAAGCATTCGTAATTTTTTATTAAAATGTTTATATTTTATTAAATACTCAACTATTTGTAACAAATTTATATGATTTTTAATCCTGAAGAACTCCTTTAATTAATAATGTGCTTATAAACACAGTAGATATTTGCTATTTCAAGAAAAAAACCATAATTTAAGATTGTATCCTTAAGTGTCCGACTACTAGTGCATTTACCCTATACAAATTTTTACCAGTGGAATTTTTACTATTCTTCATTATTGAAATTTTTTTTTCGTAAAAAAAATAAATAAAAATATTTTCGAAAACTTTTTAACAGCAAAAACATGTTTTAACTCGTTAAACATTTTTTCTTTTAGAAAATTAAAACGTGTAAAATGCCAGGAGAGTAATTTAAATTGAATCAATTGAATGCAATGACTGGCGATTTTTTAAAAAGGGATTATAATTTTTTTTTTGTCGGGGAAAGTTTATTTAAACAGTGAAATAGAATGAAATGGGCATTTTTTTCTAAATAAACACACAAATGAGTTGGATTAATTTCCTGTTAAAATTGAGAAAAGTAATGTATTTCTATTTGTACAACCTTGTAAGGAACAATGAGAAAAAAATTCAATTTTTATAAACTTTATAAAGCTTTATTATCAGATTTCTTGATTTTTTGTTGTTGTTGCATTATCTTTGTCACGGTTACTAAATCTTAAAGTGTTTATTTGCTGATTACTTTTCAAGGTATACGGAAATTAGATTCAATTTAGGTCGCGTTTTATAAAAAAAAAAATACTGGATGAACTTAACGTCTACCTGCCAATTTGTTAATGAGAAAAATCTAGATTGTGATTTTCAACTTCAGTCATATTTTATAGTGATATTTAATGGATAATTTCAGGATAATTAATTTGATAACAATTTTTATTTATGAAAAATTTATTTTTATAATAAATTTAACTTGTAGTGTATTAATTAATTAACAAATTACATTTATGGAAAATTAATTTGATAACAAATTGAATTTATAGCAAACTAATTTAATAAATTAAATTTGTAGCAGATTAATTTAATAACAATTATTAAATTTAAGAAAAAAGTAAATTTGTAGCAAATTAATTATATTGGAAATTAATTTGATAACAAATTAAATATATAGCAAACTAATTCAATAACAAATTCAATTTATAGTAAACTAATTCAGTATCAAATTAAATTTATAGCAAATTTACTTTCTGGAAAATGAATTTTGCAGTGAATTAAATATATAGCAAATTAATTTAATAAAAAGTTCAATTTGTTGTAAACTAATTTAGTATCAAATTAAATTTGTAGCAAATTAATTTAATAACAAATTCAATTTGTAGTAATACTGATTTAATAATAAATTCAATTTATAGTAAACTAATTTAATAACAAATTAAATTTATAGTAAAAAGTTTAGTAACAAATTAAATGTGTATCAAATTTATTTTGTAGCAAACTAAATTAAATTTAATAACTATTTAAATTAATAAAAAAATAATTTTATTGCAAATTATTTTATAGCAATTTCATTTTGTAGAAAATTTACTTTCTGTAATTTTGTTGTAAACTAAATTAATTAATTTGATAACAAATTCAATTTATTATAAACTAATTCCTTAACAAACTAAATTTATAGCAAATTAACTTTGTAGCAAATTTACTTTCTAGAAAATTAATTTTGTAGCTAATTAATTTTTTGGCAAATTAATTTGATAACAAATTGAATTTATAGCAAACTAATTTAATATCAAATTCAATTTATAGTAAACTTATTTAGTATTAACTTTGTAGCAAATTTACTTTCTGGAAAATTAATTTTGCAATGAATTAAATATATAGCAAATTAATTTAATAACAAATTTAATTTATTGTAAACCATTTTAGTAACAAATTAAACTTATATCAAGTTAATTTTGTAGCAAATTAATCAATTTAATAAATTCAATTTATAGTATACTAATTCAGTAACAAATTAAATGTATAGCAAATTAACTTTGTAGCAAATTAATTTTGTACCAAATTAATTTTATAGCAAACTAATTTAAGAACAAATTAAATTTATAGTAAACAAATTTTGTAACAAATTAAATTTATAGCAACTTTATTTTGTAGAAAATAATTTATTGGCAAAATTAAATTTGTAACTAATTAATTTTTTGGCAAATAAATTTAATAGCAAACGTAATTTTTAGCAAAGCAATTTTTTAGTATAATATAAGAACAAATTCCCTAAATATATAAAGACTTTTTCAAAAATTCAAAATTGTTACCAAAAATAACCATTTTTTTGTACAAAAATTATCTAAGTATTTTTTTTTACAAAAAGAGGTACTCGACTTTTAACTGACGTGGTGAATTTACCAACAAAAAAAGATATTGAAGAAATTTGTAAAGAACAAAAAACAATTTCACCTAACGATGGCAGTAATATTCAATTTACATCGGGAACAACTGGAAAACCAAAAGCAGCATTTTTGAGTCATAGAGCGCTAGTAAATAATTCACGACAGGTGGGAAATTGTAAATGTAATACATTTATATTAATATATCAAAATGTTTCATTGAAAAGATATTATGTAAAAAACAAAAAAATAGGAGAAAAAAAAATTGTTGAAGGTAATGATTATATTTTAAAATTTATTTTTCAGGCAGCTGAACGTTTTGAATTGCACGATAATAATCATAAAATTTGTGTAAATGTACCATTTTTTCATGCATTTGGAATGATAGCGCAAACATCCGCCTGGCATTCGGGAACAACATTAGTTCTTCCAGCGCCAACATATAATCCAGTCAATTCTTTGGACGCAATTGTCAATGAAAAATGTTCTGGTATTTATGGTACTCCAACAATGTGGGTGAGATATTTGGTTGAAAGGAGAAAAAACATTTTTTTTTCATGCTTACAAAATGTAATTTTTATTACAAAACAATAACTAATAATTAAAAAAAAATTTAATTTTAATGAAAATTAAGAATTTAAAATAAAAATTTCTAATTTTTAATTAAAATCAAATAATTTTTATTTGTATCTAATAATTTTTAATTGCATCAAATAATTTTTATTTATATCAAATAATTTTTATTTATACTCTCATAAATTAAATCAGTGAAAATTTACTAATTCAATTTAAGAGAGTAAGTCACAATTAAAATGGTATTTGCTTCAAATACTAAAATTATAGTTCCAAATATGATTTATTTGATTCGATTATAAAACGCTTTTTATTCAAACATATTTGTTTGGTTCACCATTTATATTATAATTAAACAAATAACTATTTTCTCCAGTATAATAAATAATGTTTTGTATCATTATAACTTATAAATAATAATAATTCTGGGCAATTTTGAAATATTATAATAATTCAGGGTTGCCACAGGAAAAAAGTCAGGGATTATTTTCAAAAATTTTAACGAACATCTCGTCAAGAATTTAATTTTCTTTATAAATAGCAAAAATTTTCACCAAAAATTCAATTATTTTCAAAAAATTTAAATAAAATTCTTTGCAAAATTTCAATTATTTTCAAAAGTTTTTCGCAATTCAGTGATTTTTAATATTTACTATTTTCATAAAAATCAAAAAATGTAATTATTGAAAAAAAAAATTTTGATACAATTCTACGAAAACATTCAATTACATATTTTCATAAATAATAAAATTTCTTTTAGGATTTCAATTATTTTCATCGCAGAATTTCAAATATTTTTAAACAATTTTAAATAAATTCCTCGAATAATGTAATTATTTTTAAAAAAATTATTAAAACTCGACGAAAGATTTCAATTTTTAAAAAAAATATTCAATTATTGAATAAAATAATAAAATTCGTTGCAATAATTCAATTAATTTAATAAATAACTTTTAATTCGTCGCAGAAAAACAATTATTTTTTAAAAAGATTTAAGTAATTCTGCAAAAGAATTCAATTCTTTTGAAAATTCATAAAATACTTTGCAGAAATTTAATTATTTTCAAAATTTATGAAAAATTCTCTTTAAGAATTAAGTTAGTTTTATAAATTGGTAGCGAAATTCTTCTCAAGAAGTCAATTATTTTTAAAAATTTTAATTATTTAAACAAAATTTAATAAAATTCTTCGCATGAATTACAATTATTTTCATAAATTATTATTTAAATTCATTTTATGAATTCAATTGTTTTTAAAAATTGTAATAAAACTCTTCAAAAGTTTTCAATTATTTTTAAAAATTGTGATAAAATTCTTTAATTCAATTAATTTCTGTAAAATTTGAACTAATTTCCTTAAAAGAAATTAATTATTTTCAAAAGTTGTTAATAAAATTCTTCATAAAAATTAAATTTTATGAAACATTCAATTATTCAATAAATAATTTATTTTTGTATCTTATTTTTAAATAATTGAATTCTCGTAGAATTTTCTAATAAAAATTTATTTCAAAATGAATTTCGGTTAAAAGGCCGTAGCAGTATAAGCATGTAAAAATGGCCCCCTCTTGGATTGGGTCCATATTTAGGGAATAATTTTGACCTATTGTGAGACTTATTTTCACCAAGTTTTAACTCGAAAAAAACTTTTGTTTTTGAGTTATACAATTTTTTTGAAAAATTCAAAAAAATTCAAAAAATTTTTTTCTCTCCGAAATGGTTGAACCGATTTTCATGAAAAAATTTTTTTTGTACAATACAATATGAACAGTTAATAAAAAAAAATTTTCGACCAAATTCTAACAAAGAAAGTCAGTAAAAAAAATTTTTTTTTAAATTTTTTTTTATTGAAATTTTTTTGCACATCCGCCATTTTTTTTCTATAAAATAATAGTCATTTCAAGAGTAACATATATTTTTTGCAAGATGATTGAAAGGGTACTTCATACTTTAAAAAATAAAAAACCGATTTTTGGCCCCTAAATAGGACAGTTTTCTATATAAACGAGGGGCCAACATTTTTTAAAATTACATTAAAAATTAATTAATACTTAAATTAAATTTCTAAAAAAGTTAATAATATATGCCTGTTTATTGTAAATATTGATTTTTTAGTCAACTTTTCAAAAAAATTTACAAAAAAAAAATTATTTTTGAAGTTTTTTCAACTTTGGCATATTTTTTAATAATTGTAGAAAAAAATTGAAATTTACATAGGTTTAAGTTTTATCTTGAACTTAAGACTAAAAGAGTTTAAGATTTTAAGTTTGATTTAAACAAAATTTTTTTGCATCAAATAAATCGTTTTCTCAGTGATTGACATGTTTTTGGGCCGTGCGCGTGCAGCCCTACCGGTAATTCCCGACGGTAGTGTACGTCCATTTACTTTTTTAATAAACCTTGTACATACTAAAAAATCAATATTTACAATAAACAGGCATATATTATTAACTTTTTTAGAAATTTAATTTAAGTATTAATTAATTTTTAATGTAATTTTAAAAAATGTTGGCCCCTCGTTTATATAGAAAACTGTCCTATTTAGGGGCCAAAAATCGGTTTTTTATTTTTTAAAGTATGAAGTACCCTTTCAATCATCTTGCAAAAAATATATGTTACTCTTGAAATGACTATTATTTTATAGAAAAAAAATGGCGGTTGTGCAAAAAAAATTTCAATAAAAAAAAAATGTTTTTTAAAAAAAAATTTAAAAAAAATTTTTTTTTACTGACTTTTTACTGACTATCTTTGTTAGAATTTGGTCGAAAATTTTTTTTTTATTAACTGTTCATATTGTATTGTACAAAAAAAATTTTTTCATGAAAATCGGTTCATCCATTTCGGAGGGAAAAAAATTTTTTGAATTTTTTTGAATTTTTCAAAAAAAATTGTATAACTCAAAAACAAAATTTTTTTTTTCGAGTTGAAACTTGGTGAAAATAAGTCTCATAATAGGTCAAAATTATTCCCTAAATATGGACCCAATCCAAGAGGGGGCCATTTTTACATGCTTTTACTGCTACGGCCTTTTAGATAATATTTGAATATTAAAAGCATTACTAGCAATTCTGAATAATGTTAATAAAATTTCATTTTGTATAAAATAATATTTTAAAATAATTGTCTGCAGGTGCAACTTATTGATGTCACTAAGCGAGTTGGCACCTATTTCAATCATATTACAACTGGAGCGGTTGGTGGTTCACCATGTTCACAAGAACTTCATCGAAGAATAAAGGACACTTTCAATTTAGATCGATTGAAGGTAATTTTTATAATAATAATTATGTTATATATTATATATTTTATTATTTTTATTATATTTATATATGTTTTATTATATTTATTATATCATAAATTTTATAGTCTGTATACGGATTGACGGAAACGACAGCAGTTGTTTTTCAAACTTTACCAAACGAAAAAAGAGAACTTACAGAGACTACTGTTGGACATCTTTCAGATCATATAGAAGTTAAGGTTGGGTATTTTTTAATAATTTTTAATTTCCCCTAAATTATTTTATCAAAGAATAGAGTAATTTTATATTTTTATTAGATAATGGACGAAAATGGTTCAATTGTTCCAATGGGAGTAGGGGGAGAATTATGGGTTCGTGGTTATGCCAATATGATTAGTTATTGGGAGGATGAGGAGAATACCAAAAAAATGTTAACTGAAGATGGCTGGCTAAAAACTGGCGATCAGTTCATTTTAAAACCCGATGGTTATGGACAAGTTGTTGGAAGATTAAAGGACATGATTATCCGGGGAGGGGAAAATATTTTCCCCAAGGTAATTTTTATTAAGAATATGTGATATTTGCTTTGGAAAAAAATGTTTTACTTTTTTTTTCTTGAAAATATCAAATTGATACAAAAATTTAGATCAATTTTTTATTTGATCCACATTTTGGTATCAATTTGATATTTTCAAGACAACTACTTTTTAATTTAATTAATAGGAAATCGAAGACTTTTTGCAAACACATCAAGAAATATTGGAAGTTCATGTGACTGGAATAAATGACGATGTTTATGGAGAAGAAGTTTGTGCGTTTATTAGATTAAAAGGGGGATCGAAATTAACAGCAGAAGAGTTGCGTAATTGGTGTAAGGGAAAAATTGCACATTTCAAAATTCCAAAATATTTTGAATTCAGAAATTCATTTCCATGTACGAGCAGTGGGAAAATAAGGAAATTTGTACTCAGGGACGAATATGAAGCTGAACTTGCGTCTAAATGAATGTAACAAACAATGTAAATTTTCGAAAATTGGTTACTTTATTGTAAAGAAGTAAAAATCGTTCTTGTCAAATTTCCATTTTTGCAGAAGAGAAGTTTGAAAAATGAAAATAATTATTTTTATAAATTATTTTTGGTTTTAAGTAATCCATTATTAATACATAAAAACCCCCTAGAGCGTTGTTTGCTTTTGTATTTATGTAATTTTTTAAAAAATAAAATTACGAATTTTTTTAGAGATTATCAGAGATTTTTTCTAAAGGAATGAAATATAGTTTTTGAATAATAGTTAGTTTTTCCCTGTTACAGAGAAAAACTCTCAAAAATTAATTTCAAGATTTCAATGCAATTATTTTCTAGAAGAATATAACTAAAATTTTTCTTTAATTCAATTATTTTTTGAAATTTTTTGAGAAAAAATATGGTTTATTATGTTTATTATTTATTTATTGTATGTTTATTATTATTATTATGGTAAATAAATAAATAAATAAATAAAGTTACTTAAAAATTCATTAATTAAAAAAAATTTCATCTAAAACTAAAATATTTCTAAAATCCACTTGTTTACAAGACAATTTCATTAAATTTCGAATAATTTGAAAATATCTCAATTAATAGAATTAAATATACCTATATTTTAAAATATAACCAATTTCAAAAAAATGTGAATAAAAATGTTTCAAAAAACTTATTCAGAATTTTAATTAAAATTTTCTAAAATTGGTCAGAAAATATTCTGACTCTTTTTGGATTTTTATTTTTCATAAGAATTAATAGATTTTAAAATCTATCCATGATTTTGTAGAAAATATGTTTTTTTATTCAGAAAAAAATTGACGAATGAAAAAAATGATTTTTATTATTTTTTGAAGCATTTTTTTTTAAACAAAAAAAAACCTAAAAACCATGATTTTTTTAAGGTTGAAACTGCTTAAAAAACGTGTTCATTCTTCTAACTAATTTCAAATCATAATTTTTTAAATAAAAAGTATAAAATACAAAAAAATTATGATAAAATTAAGTTTTGAAATTAGTTAGAAAAGTAAACAAGTGAATTTCCATATAAAAAATTGAATAAAAATGATTCTTTTTAGCATTTTTAACCTAAAAGCAATGTTTTTTTGTTGAAAATGCTTCAAAAATAATAAAAATCACTTTTTTTCATTCGGCAATTTTTTTCTACCTATAGAAACATATTTTCTACAAAATTACGGATGGGTTTTAAAATCTATCAATTTTTAAGAACAATAAAAATTCAAAAAGGGTCAGAATATTTTTTTAACGATTTTATTTTCTGACCATTGCAAAAATAGTTTTTTAAAAATTTATTTTCTAAGAAAAACAAAATTTTATTTATTTTAATGTCTCATTCTACTTATAGAATCAAAAAATTAATTTTTAGAAATTTCGTATCACTTTTATTCTAATTAGTTCAAATATTTACAAATTCAAGGTAAAAGGGCATAGTCCTGTTTACTACAATAAATAAATAAAAATTCAAATTTGTAGAATAAGTTTTGTAATAATTATTATGGCAAAAAAATGTATAAAGTAATTTATTTTTACTATTTTATTCTATGTGAAATTTTTTCTATTTTACATAAATTATAATAAATTAAATATTCAGTTTTCCTATATAGTTGTTCATAAATTTTTTTATAAAAAAGCTCAACTTTTATAAAATTCATTTATTTTTTGAATTTTTAAATAAAATTATTATTCGTAAAATTATATTTAAAATAAATTCAATTTCAAATCAGTAAAGTTCAATTATTGTTAGAAATAGAAAGAATTTAAAATAAAATTGAATATTTTCTTTTTTTTAAGGCTGTTGCGTTGGGCAAGAAAATTCAGAATATTGTTTATAAATTCTAGAAATTAAATATTTTTTCAGTACTTTTGATAAAATTACCTGACTTTTCCCTGAATTAGTCCTTATTTCCCTGATCTGTGACAACCCTAAAAATGTATTTTTAATATTTTTTATAAAATAAAACTCCGAACGAAAGTTAAATAGGTACATTCCATTTTCAATTTTTCAAACGTCGACTAGCGGTCGGAATTATCAACTAACCTCTCTAAACAGTAGATACAAGTACAACACGTGTAGTATGCGAATGACAACACTCGAAATATATAATTCTGAAAATCATCTCCTTTGTTAAATACAGTAATCAATATTATTATTTAATTTGATAAAAATCCCGAATAGAAAAGAGTGTATAAATAAAAGTTTTTACCGAGAACTAACCAAAATATTCATAAGTAACAGAAAACGGTGAACATAACCTAAAAATTGACTACTGTCACACAACGATCCAAATAAATTTTTAATGCAATTGAAAAGAGTACTTTGTAAATAATTGCCAAAAATGACTGATTCAGAAAGTGAGGATATTGCAAAAACCAATGGACCAGTGGAAAATGCGTGGGCATTGAAAGTTCCAACCTTCAAACCCGAGGACAATCCACATCGTCTCTTGGAGGAAAGTTCGTTTGCTACACTTTTTCCAAAATATCGAGAACATTATTTAAAGCAATGTTGGCCATTAGTGCAAAAAGCACTCACTGAACATTGCATTAAAGCAGAATTGGATCTTATTGAGGGTAGTATGTCCGTTAAAACAACGAGAAAAACATGGGATCCTTATATTATCGTCAAAGCTCGTGACATGATTAAATTGATAGCACGCTCTGTGCCATTCGAACAGGCCGTTAAAGTTCTACAAGACGATCGTGGCTCTGATATTATAAAAATTTCCTCCTTAGTCAGAAACAAGGAGAAATTCGTTAAAAGACGACAGAGGTTAATTGGACCCAATGGATGTACCCTGAAGTCAATTGAATTGCTCACTGATTGCTATGTTCTTGTTCAGGGAAACACTGTCTCAGCCGTAGGTCCATACAAAGGATTACAACAGGTAAAAAAATCTTTTTATAATAAAATATTATATACATAATACTTCTTAAATAAATACTTTTATTAATATTACAAATACTTTATTTCAATAGGTACTATTTTATTTCATTTCAACTTTATATTTAAATGATCCCACAGAATATGACTCAAAGTCAACTTTTTTTATATTCCCAAACTTACACAAAAAAAATCAACTTCATAAATTCTGCAGGGTTCTTTAAATTGAAACTATTATTTAAAAAAAATGTTAAACTAATAAATAATTATTTTAGGTGAGACGTATCGTGGAAGACAACATGAAGAACGTGGTTCATCCAATTTACAACATAAAGGCTTTATTCATCAAGCGAGAACTATCGAAAAATCCAACACTCAAGAATGAAAATTGGGAGAAATATTTGCCAAAGTTCACGACGAAAAATATCAGTAAACGAAAGCAGCCGAAGAATAAGAAAATTAAAAAACCATATACACCATTCCCACCGGCGCAGGAGGAGAGAATTATCGATAAACAATTAGCGTCTGGAGAATATTTCCTCACTAAAGAACAAAAGCGCTCTAGGGCCAAGAAACAATTGGATAAGAAGCACGAGGAAGCAACGAAAAAACGCGAGGAGAAACGTGCCGAAGCTTTTGTACCGCCAGAAGAAAGTGCAAAAACAAACGAGGAAAAGAAGAGGGACTTCAATGTCAATCAATTTAAGGACAAAGTTAAAAAAAGTTTTAAGAAACAAAAGAAATCTTAATTGTAGACAATTGTCAGTGATATTTGGAAGGTGATCAATTTAAAAAAATTTATTTTATTAAAAAATAAAGAAATTACGGTTTAACACAGTCCGCAACCTAAAAACAATTGTCTTTATTTTTCCGGAAAATAAATTTTCGTAAATTGATAACCTACTAATTGTATTATAGAGCTATAATATCTAAAAATAGTTGACGGGAAAAAACAGTCGAGTCCCTTTACAGTTGACTTCGTTTATATTTTACAATTTAAAATAAAAATATAAATTTTCTATTTCGTAAATACATTTCTTATTATTAACTATACAAGTGTTTTCTATAAATATTTTTAAACAATATTTTTAAATAATAATTTTTATTAATAATAATAATTAGTATTTAAAAATGTTGGTCAACCACGAAAATTCTAAATATTTATAATTATACATTTTTGCAAATTATTAGTAATGATTATTAATTATTAATAATTATTGACTTGGAGTAATAGTTAACTTTCAATTTTAATAATAATTATTATAATTTGCAAAAATATAATTGTAAATATTTTGAATTTCCGCGGTTGAAATTAGCGCCACCTAACAACGACTTCCCTAAACTTCAAGAATTTTACTGCTGGGTCGATAAATTACCATGAGACTTGGTTCGTGTTTCAGTATTTTGTCGCCAGATGTCACTAAATTTATCCACGAAAATTTAAATTTTCTTTATTGAATTTTAAAACTTCAATAAATAAAATTCCAGTCGTCGAGTGCATTAAAAGAATCATTGATAAAAAATGGTTCAGTATTATTTAGTAATATCCTAACTATAGTTAGGTTTTGGAAAACCAAATCGTAAAAAAATCAAGAAGTTCTGCAGATAATCTGTCTGGGTGCGTCAGGAGGATCATCGATTTTATGTGAGTAAAGTTAATTAAATTTTAAAATAAAAATTTTAATGGTAATTTATAATTAAATTATAATTAATTATAATTTTTTAAATTTTTAAGTTAATTTTAATGTTAATTTAAAATTAAATTTTTAAGTTAATTTAAAATTAAATTTTTAAGTTAATTTTGATGCTAATTTAAAACTAAATTTTTTAGTTAATTTTAATGTTAATTTAAAATTGAATTTTTAAGTTAATTTTAATGTTAATGTAAAATTTAATTTTTAAGTTAATTTTGATGTTAATTTAAAATTGAATTTTTAAGTTAATTTTCATGTTTATTTGAAATTAAATTTTTAAGTTAATTTTGATGTTAATTTAAAACTAAATTTTTTAGTTAATTTTAATGTCAATTTAAAATTGAATTTTTAAGTTAATTTTAATGTTAATGTAAAATTTAATTTTTAAGTTAATTTTGATGTTAATTTTAAATTAAATTTTTAAGTTAATTTTAATGTTAATTTAAAACTAAATTTTTTAGTTAATTTTAATGTTAATTTAAAATTGAATTTTTAAGTTACTTTTCATGTTTATTTAAAATTTAATTTTTAAGTTAATTTTAAATTAGCCCTCGGAGAAAACATGGGGTCATTCTGACCCCACATTTTTTTACGAAAAGCTTTTTATCTATTGTTTAATTTATTTTTATAAAGATTTTAAAGTATATTACAGACTTACTTTACAGAGTTTAAACTATATTTAAAAAAATTCTTCAGCTTGATCAGATGAACAGTTAAAAATTGGTTGAGCTTTGAAAAATGATCTAAAAAAGAAGTGTGTTCTCCGGAGGTTAACATTAAAATTTTTATTAAGTAAAAAAATTAAGTAAGAGTAAAGTATCGTAGTAAAGTTTATAAAACAGCAAAGGTGTCGGATAATTAAATACTGAAAAAAATAATTTTCTGGAAATATCCATAGTTTTATTAAAAAAAGGCCTATTAAGTATAATTATTATTATGATAGAGTTTTTTTTATCATAAACATATCCATAATATACATGTTCATTATTCAACTATTATGATACACTTTTTTTTTCTTACGAAGTACAAGCAATTCATTATTCTTAATAAAATCTTTCATCTCTTATTATACAATTCCAATGTCAGTAAATGCAAAAAAATATTCATATATAAAGCGGATTGATTTTATAAAAAATTCTAAGAATAATAAAAGTAAAAATGACTTTAAAAAAAGTAAATTAAAGTACATATAATAAAAATTGTTATCTAAAAATTAAGAATAATGTCACTGGTAGACAATGTACAAGTATTTAAAAATTCTATGCTTCAAGGAATCGTCTCTGCACGTAATAAAACCTCTTTTTGATATACATCGATATTAACATTAATGAATTTTCTAGTGCACATGCTTTCACGATATTCCTACTCTTTTTTTTACATTTTTTCGTAATTTTGGAAGTACAATGCTTTTTTTTATTATAATTAGAGAATAATAAATCTATGTATTTACAATTATTATGCAACTGGTTACGATGTCATTCGTCATTTATAATAAAATTTTACTAATTAACAAATCACTTGGTTTTCAAACTTATGTAATTCAATTCTTTTATTCTTTCATTTTCAAATATATATTTCAACAGGTAAAACATAATTTTATTGAATATTTAAATATTTAGATTTTATTGAAACTCATTTTACCATAAAATTTATTTTCTTTCTCGGAATATTTGAAAAGAATGAAAGAAAGAAAATAATGAATTACCAAGAATGTTAAAACTACTGTTTTAAGACATTAATTAACAACTTACGAAAAATTTAAACATTAAAGTCTAGGGGAATTTAAAACATTTAATTTTTACAACAAAAAAATGTATATTTTGTAAATAAAATTTAAAAATTTAGTAGTTAATACTGAAACAAATTAAAATTGGAGCTGAATAATTAAAATTATTTGGAAAAAAGATAATTAAAATTGTTTCGATATTTTGATAACAAAATTGAAATATTAAGTCTTAATCGTTATTTTGTGTCTTAACAAGAAGATGCCGCAGGTATAAAATTCTAATGTGTACAAAAACTAATATTTCACAACAATTTGTAAAATATTCCTATACGAATTTGAGTGCGTGGCTGTATCGGACATTTTTTTATTAATTTGTTTAAACATATTTTTTTTCATGTGAAAATTCCACTGACTCTTTTTTAAAATAATTCAAAAAGAATTTTGATATTTTCCTATGCTCGTAAAAAATACCTTGGAATGGTAATTCTCTTTTTTTCACGAAACAACCAACTTATATTTATGAGTATAAAATTATAAAAAAGTTATAATAGAAAATTAGAAAATTAAAAAAATTAAAAAAATTATTTTCTAAAAAGAAATTTAACAAATAACAAAAGAAAGTAAAAAAATAAATTTTTTATACAAAAACAATTTTTTAAATTATTACAATAAAAATTTTAAAATAAAATTCTATTTTTCTTTTGGAATAAAAGTAAAATAAAGCGCCTTATTCATGATCGTGTAAACGGACACAGCCAGGCGTTTAGTAAAAATTACTAATATGTATTTTAAAATACGCACAGCGTGATTTCAAATATTTATCACTTCTTTTTTTTGAAATATAGATTACATGTTTTAAATCATTGTTTAAAAAATCCTTCTGTTCACTACAATTTGATGTTATGGTTTAAATATTATAATATGCGAGAAATTTATTCTCCTTTTAAGCTGTCGATATTCATTCCAACATTCACACAACCAAGTAAATGTACAATTTATATTTTGTAGAAAATACAAAAATAATTCTCTGTTTTGATACAATTAGTTTTGGGTCGACTAAAAGTATGTACGTACCTCATGAAAATTAAAATGAGGTGAATAAAAATTGGAAAATAGTTTTTCTTCAAAAAAAAAAATTTGAATGATATTTGTTTAATCAATATTGTACAATATAATCGACTTATTAACCAATTGTTAATTAAAGGAAATTTTAATTTTATCTGAATTTGATGAACTGAATTTTTATTTTCAGACAATTATATTGTACAACAATAAAAATTATTTAATTTTTGATTTTCGATTCAGAACATGATAAAAATTTGATGTACAGTCTTGTAAATAATTTACTAAATTACGATCGATTTTTCTTCATAATTCTGCTTTACAATCTCACGAGAGCAAAATTATTAATTCGTAATTAATATTTTCTTCTCTTTTTAATACGTTATTAAATTTTTCATACAATATTTTCTTTACTAATGAAATTATTTATTGTGAATAATTTCTCTAAAGACAAAATCTTATTTTAACGTTCACTTCATGTTGAAGTTCAATCAAGGAATTCTTTATCAGAAACTAAAAATCAATTACCTATGGAAAATAAGTAGAAAACTTGAAAATATTAAGTACTGGCATAATGTTTTTAAAAATTAAATTGTGCTTAAAATCTTCAACGAATGGAAGTACTTTTTCTTTAAATGCTTTTGAAGTTGAGGGGCTTCTTTGTCTTTGGCATTCGCATTTTTTTTTTTCGTTTTTAGTCTTCGTATTATTTTGTGAAACCGCTTTGTTCCAAGTTTGCGAACACATTCATTATTACTATTTACAATAGGAGCAGAAAAAGCAGATTTAATGGCTTTTAGATTGCGTTATGCATAATATACAATCGATATTCGTAATTGTCAATTATTAATTCCAATATTCAATATGTCAGTAATTCAATTCCAGTCTCAATATTTTAAACTCGAGAGCTAAAATTTTATGTTGACTCTGCGAAAAGGGATCAAGGAAAAATTAAAATTATCATAAACTTAAATTTAATAGAATTTCAGTTCTTATTTCTTTTGAAAATTTGTAATTTTTATTTAATCTTAATAAATGACTGCTTAAAAATATTATAAGATTTGTTTAGAGAAAAGAAAATTGACATTTGTTGTAAGATTAAATAAAAATTATTCCTTTTTTCCCCATAAATTAAATGTTAAAAATTATTTGTAAAACTGAATTCAATTCGATTTTCGAACTGATATTTTACAATTTTCACAAGCTCCTTTCGTTCTCTTTACAGTCAATATAATACAGAGATCAACGATCGGACGTCATCACTTTATTTTTATATCTTTTCAGAAAAAAAAACAAATTTTCTGAAAGAAATTGTCACCAGTTTTCCTCTCGAGACTCTTTTTCATTCAGTATTGACACAATTCCTATATATAGTCACATTCCGGTTTATTATCACTTTTTATATAATAAATTTCTATCGTGACACGAAAAAATAACAGTTTTCTATTTCGATTCAGCGTATTTCTTTTATATTATAAAGAAATAATGCTACTCAATTTTTTTTTTTTGCGTGTCAAAAGAAATTTTTCTTTTTTTTGAGTCTTTTGTGGTCCACACTTACTTGAATTAAAAATTTAATGGCCGTGATTATAGAGATGCCACCTTTGACTCTCTAAATTTGAATCACATTTTTCTGCAGTTATTCCACGTTGCGCGTGATATTTTGTATCTATACAAACTGGAATTCTCGAATGGCTTATAAGACCACCCTCAAGGTAGCGCCATTTTTGGTTTTCACTACCGTCGCAAATTTGCATAAGAAGCGTTGTTCCTTTAGCGTAAGTGGTTAGAGTTAAACACAAGTCGTGGTGCTTAATGAGACCGTCTTTTGTTAGTGACCATTCCTGAAATAATTAAATTTTTCGTAGTTGATAATTAGATGGAAATTTTTTAAAATGTAGAAAAAAGGCTAAAGTTCAACAGTAATTTGTATTTTTATTTTTGTTTCAGATGTATGGAGTTTAAGAAAGAAGAAGAAGAGGAATTTAAATTAGAATTAATATTTTTATTTTTGTTTCAGGTGCATCAGGAAAATCATTCAAGGGATTTTTATTATCCTAACTATAGTTAGGTGTTGGAAAACCAAATCGTAAAAAATAACAAAAATTCTGCGAATAACTATTTGAACGTTTCTGAAGGATTATCAAGTTAGAAGTAAGTAAAATTAGGTAGTTAGGACAAACGGCAAACTTTAACTACAAATTTATTTCTATTTTTGTTTCAGATCTAGAAGGAGAACCATCGGAAAAATTAGGGTTTTCGAATGTCAGATCTTAATAAACTTTTTTAATAAGTGCGCTTGGATCCGTTATAAGAATCATCGTTAAAAGTGGTTTAGTAAAAAAGACGAACTACAACTGGAATTAATGTTTTCATTTTTGTTTCAGGTGCAGCAGAAAAATCACCGAAGAGATTTTTATTATCCTAACTATAGTTAGGTTTTGGAAAACCAAATCGTAAAAAATAAATTCTAAAAATAAACTCTAGGCGTTTTCAAAGAATCATAAACTTCGAGTAAGTAAAATTAGGTAGTTAGACAAAAAAAAATTCCAACTACAAATTTATTTCTATTTTTTGTTTCAGATCCAGAAGGAGAACAGTCAGAAGAATCTTCGATTAAAAGTGGTTTAGTAATGAAGACGAACTTCAACTGTAATTCATATTTTTATTTTTGTTTCAGGAGCAGCAGAAAAATTACCGAAGAGATTTTTATTATCCTAACTATAGTTAGGCTTTGGAAAACCAAATCGTAAAAAAATAAATTCTCCGAATAATCACTTCGGGCGTTTTATAAGGATCATAAACTTTGGGTAAGTAAAATTAGGTAGTTAGACAAAAGACAAACTCCAACTACAAATTTATTTCTATTTTTGTTTCAGATTTTAGAAGGAGAATCATCAGGAAGAAGCTTCGATTAAAACAAGGTTTAGTAGAGAAGACGAATTTCAACTGTAACTAATATTTTTATCTTTGTTTCATTTGCAGCAGGAAAATTACCGACAAGATTCTAATTATCCTAACTATAGTTAGGTGTTGGAAAACCAAATCGTAAAAAACAAGAAATTCTACGAATGTATCATTTGGACGTTTCAGAAATATCATTGAATTTGAGTAAGTAAAATTAGTTAGTTAGATCCGTCAGAAGAATAATCCTAAAAAAGTGGTTAACTAAAGAAGACGAATTAATATTTTTATTTTTTTTTCAGGTACAAGAGGAAAAGCGCCGAGTAGTTAATCATGTCTTATCCTAACTATAGTTAGGTGTTGGACAACCAAATCGTAACAAAAAAATCCGAGTGCATCTCGGAAATATCAATTTAAATAAAATAAGAATTTTCTTCAATCTTCCCATTCTCCCTAATTTAAAAATTTTAAAATCACATAGAGAATTTTTATTACCTGATTTCCTCCAGTGTCGTGACAAGGATACAATCCAACATTTCCATCCAGAAGATGTCCCATACTATCTAGACAAGCTGATCCCTGCTTCAAAGCTCCTCCAGGCCCTCCCTCATTTGTAGGTATTACTAATTCAGGATAAACGTTTTTCAAATACCATCTAAATGGTTTACATTGCAATTTTCTTTTCAATTCCATTCTATCTTGAATACTGAAAAGGAAAAAGAAACATTTATTGTCGTAAAATTTACTTTAATATAAATGGTTTTCTTTCTCAGCGGACATTTTTTTCTTTTTTATTTTGCGATAATCACAAGTTGCAAAACTATTTTGAAACAAGAAAATTACATACTTTCCATAAGGAATGTTTCGCGCTAAAGGAACGGCGTTATAGTAGAACTGTTTGTAATTATCCATCCAAACTTCAGCGGCTCTTCGCGTATTTCTGGCAAATACATTTCCACTACCTCCAGGAAAGGAATAAGGGTGACGTTTTCTGAACACGTGTCCTACCCGAGAACAGGGGATAATTTCCAAGCTTCCTCCGCATTGCCAAACGCGAAACGAGATTTCTGAGAAGAAATTTACATTAATTTTGTAAATTTTCATGGAAAAGTTTTTCAATTAAAATTCAAGTATATTAAAAATTTAAATCTTATAGATAATTTCAAAGAATGCTTACATTTTAGTGATAAAATTTAATGTTGAAATCAAGTTTCGTTTGTAAGTGAATTTTAATTGATGATTGTTTTTTTCCTCCCTCAGGGAAAGATGATAAATTCACTTACCGAGATTTTCACCACCCCAAACGTCCATTTGAGTGTCGTATTTTCCGAGTTTCTCAAAGTAAGATTTATTGATGACAAAGAGTCCCCCAGCTATCATGGGTGTTCTTATCGCTTGAGTGGGATCCTTTTGCCTCGCTTGTCGTTCGACTTGACTCAAATATTCCCACTTGAAAACTAGGCTCCAATCAAAGCCACCTCTTAGATCTGCAGATGCACCTGAAAATCATGGAAGGAAAATCTTTTAAGCTTATCTCTAGAATTCTCTGTTCAGCTCTTATCTACTTGCACAACTGATGTCAACGAAATTTTATAGGCTTCAACGAACATGTGTCAATTCGCTTAAGCTGCAGTAAAGTCTCAGTTGAATAAGTCATAGATAGATAAAAGGGAACTAAAACACAATTCTACTTTCGTAGAAAAAAAAGAGTAGAGACAAAATTTCAGAAATTTTTCTTTTCCTTTGTATTTTCTTTTATAAATAAAAATACTCCAACTGAAAAAGTTCTATAGAATTTCACTAGAACGATTCTATAGTATTTCTACATGAATTCTCATAAATTTTACTAGTTTTTAATGAGAAAGAATATAAATTTTTTGAAATAATTTTTTTAACATTTTTTTAACATTATATTATTATATAGTAACAAATTATTGTAGAAATTCAATTGTTTTCCGTAAAGATCCGTAAATTTAATTCAAGTTCGTAAAAGTCAGTTTTTTTAAAAAAAGGACCGTAAAGTCCGTAATTTGATTAAAGAAGGACAAAAAGTCCGTAAATTGTACCATATAATTTGGAAAATTTTAGAGAAATTACAAATGATTGCAAAATTCAATTATATTCAAAAGTACCTAATAAAATTCTTAGCAGAAATGCAATTATTTTCGTAACAAATAAAATTCGTTGCAGGAATTCAATTACTTTTATAAATAATAAAATTTATTTATAGAATTTAACTATTTTTATAAATAATAAAATTCTTTACAGAATTTGAATTATTTTTGAAAATTTTATTAAAATTCGTCGATTTGTCGATAAATTTTTTCATTTTTGTAATTAAATAATTGAATTCTCGTAGAATTTTTTAATAAAAATTTTTTTAAAAATGAATTTCAGTTAAAATTTTAGATAATAATTGTATTTTTAATTTTTCAATTTTGATAATTGTATTTTAAAAAAGTTTAATTGAATTATTTTGAAAAAATTATTTCAAGTATTTCTTTTCTAAATATTTAATATGGAAGAATTTTCGAATAATAAAAATTTCGTAAAATTGAATTGCAAACAAATGAATTTGAAAATTCTCTAGGAACTTTTGCAAAAATTATTAAAAATAATTGAAAACTGTTCATTTATTTCTTTCGGAGAATTTTAATAAATTTTTTGAAATTAATTACATTTTTTGAAGAATTTACTCAAAATTGTATTAAAAATAATTGAAATCCTGTGAAGAATTTTATTGTTTAGGAAAATAATTGAAGTCTTGCAACGAATTTTTATTACATTTTTTTTAAATAATTAAAATCCTGTGAAGAATATTATTATTTATGAAAATAATTGAATTCTTGTAACGAATTTTATTACATTTTTTTTTTAATAATTGAATTCTTTTGAGAAATTTTATTAAAACAGTAGATTTTGAAAATATTTGAATATCAGCGAAGAATTTCATTCTTTTTTGAAATGTAATTGAATTCTTGCAAAAAATGTTTGAAAATAATTACATTTTTCGAGGAATTCATTTTAAATGGTAGGTATTAAAAATTATTTAAATCATAGGAAATTTTTTATTATTTATGATAATAATTTAATTCTTGCAACGAATTTTATTACATTTTTTTAAATAATTGATATTATTTAAAAATATGTTGAAAAAATTCTTTATGAGAATTTGAATTTTTAGAAACATTCAATTGGTCAATAAATTATTTATTTTTGTAGGTATTTGAATAATTAAATTCTCGTAGAATTTACTAATAAAAATTCATTTAGAAATGAAATTCAGTTAAAAATAAATGAATTTGAATTTTTTTTTTAAATTCTCGTCAAAATTTCAATTATCCTTATAAATAATAAAATTCTTCTCCGAAATTCAATTATTTTCAAAAATTTTAATCAAATTCTTGTCAAAATTTCAATTATTTTCAAAAACTTTCAATTATCTTTATAAATAATAAAATTATTCTCCGAAATTCAATTTTCAAAAATTTTAATCAAATTCTTGATAAAATTTCAATTATTTTCAAAAATTTTGCTCAATTAAATGATTTTTAATATCTATTATTTTCATAAAATAATAAAAATTTCACAGAAATTCAATTATTGACAAATTTTTTATAAATTTCTTCGCAATATAATTCAATTATTTTTGGGATTTAAATAATTAAATTCAAGTAGAATTTTATAATAAAAGTTGATATAAAAATGAATTTCAGTTAAAAACAAATGAATTTGAAAATTCTCAAAAACCTATTTCAAAAATTATTAAAAATAATGGATTTATACAAAAATTTAATTTTGGAGAAATTACAAATTATTGTAAAAATTCAATTGTTTTCAAGAGTAATTATTATTATTATTAAAAATTATAATTGAATTTAAATTATTAAAAATTTATTGATAAAATTTTTTATGAGAATTTAAATTTTAAGAAACATTCAACTGTTCAATAAATTATTTATTTTTGTATTTAAATAATTGAATTCTAGTAGAATTTGATAACAAAAATTGATTATCATTTCATAAAAATGAATTTCAGTTAAGATTTTAGATAATAATTGAATATTAAAAGCAATATAGCGTAAATTTTTAGAAATAATTGAATTTTGAAATTAATTTTTTTTTTAAATTGTAATTGAATTTGTTTTTTATATTATTTCAAGTTTTTATTTTCTAATATATATTTAATTGAAGAATTTACGAATAATTGAAATTTGTAAAATTGAATATTGTAAATAAATGGATTTTGAAAATTGAAGAAGAACTTTTTTGAAAATTAATTGATTTAAAGAAAGATTTTAGTGAAAAATTCTTAAAAATAATAATTGAATTAAAATGATGAAAATAATTTTGAAGAAGTACAATATATTTATAATATAAAATAATGATTTTATCAATTTGCCATTTTTAATTATTATAAAACATGAAGAAATCGATCACTTCGAGTCGAAGACTCGGAGTGATCGATTTATGTATTATTATTTATTATTATTATTATTATTATTATTATTATTATTATTTATTTATTTATTTTTTTTGCTTTATAGTTCTGAAAAAATTTTATTTATACTTTTAACTAAAATGTTCTCTTATTTGACTCGGACTGGTTATATTTTTGTTAGTAATTGGTCCGTAATTTTTCATTTTTGGTCCGTAAAATCTGTATTTTTAAATACTTTTACTGGTTCGAGCCTTGTTACTAAGTTAAATGAATTATATATATATTTAAATGATATAAACAATTTTTGCCTAAAATTTGTCGTAGAAATTAAATGTAAAATTTAATTACACAATAATATAAAGTTCAAAAATATTATTTCACGAATTTTTAATTTATTATTTAATTTAATTTTTAATTTTTAATTTTTAAATCACTAAAATTTAGTAGAATTCATGTAGAAATTCTATAAAACTTTTTCATCTGGGACCTTATCAAGAATGTAAAAATTA